>NW_020955176.1:666698-714630 GCF_900497805.2 Vombatus ursinus
TTCCTTCCTTCCTTCCTTCCTTCCTTCCTTCCTTCCTGGGTCATACAGCTAGTAAGTGTCTAAGACCGCACTTGAACTCAAGTCCTCCTGACCCCAAGGCTGGTGCTCTATCCACTGTACCATCTAGCTGTCCCTGGACATTGCTTTCACTTAGTTCCCCTTCCTGACTGTCTTACCCTTCCTTAGCCTCCTTTTCTGAGTCTTTGTCCATGTCACACTTATTAACTGTGGGCATTCCCCAAGGATCCATGCTGGGTTCTCTTCCCAAGTCAATCTCCTGAGCTCTGCTCCCAAACCAATAAACGTCTATTATATATCTTGAACTGAAAGTTCAAAAGGCATTTCAAACTCAACATTTCAAAAAACGAATCGATGACCTTTCCCTACAAGCCCCCTCCTCTTCCAGCTTCCCTGTTACCAGTGAGAGTATCACATCCATCCAGTCACTCACATCCACAGCCTTGGTGTCATCCTCAAATCCTCCTTCTCACCTACCCCATGTATTCAATCAACTGCCAAATCCTATCACTTCTACCTCCACATCTTTCTTATACCCCATCCTTCTTTCCACTCACACAGCCTGGTTTGGTCCCTTATCACCTCTTTCCTGGATGATTGCAGTAGACTTTTTACTGGTCTCCCTGTCTTGAGTCTCTGTCCACTCTAATCTAACCTCTCTACACATATGGCAAAGCGATTGTCCGGCGTTGTAGGCCTGATTCTGTCATCCCCATCTGCCCACAACACACACACACACACACACACACACACACACACACACACACACGCGCGCGCGCGCACATTCATACCCGATAAACTCCAGTGGTTCCTTGTTACTTCTAGGATTGCATATAAATTCCTCTGTTTAAAGCTCTTCACCAAATAGCCTCTTTCTATCTTTCTAGTCTTTTTACTCGTTACTCGCCTGTGTGGACTCTACCATCTAGCCATACTGACTTCTTGTTGATTGCATGGGATACTTCATCTCCCACCTCCATTTCTTTTGTACTGGTCTTACCTATGCCTGGGTATACTCTTTTTTTCACCTTGACTTCTTAGAATCCCTCGTTTCTCTCAGTTCAAACACCACTTTCTACGAAAGAACTTTCCATGTCCTTCCACCTGCTAGTGCCTTCCCTCTCTAAGGTGACTTTTCATCCACTTTGTATATGTCTAACACACCTATTTTTTAGGATAAACATTTCTAGTTCCCTTAGATCTGATAAATTTTATACCTTCCTCAATGTCCTAGCACAGGGCTGTACAAACAGGGGCACTAAATAATGTAATAATCCTGTGATACTGAGTTCCCTGTTACTGGATGTATTTAAGTAAAAGCTAAGGTGTCACTTGTTGAGGATGCTATAAAAGGGGTAAAGGAATGGGACTAGATAACTTCTAAGGCACTTCTCCCCCCCACATTTAATAGTATTTTATTTTTTCCAATTACATGTAAAGATAGTTTTCAACATTCATTTTTAGATGATTTTGAGTTCCAAAGTTTTTCTCCCTCCCTCCTCCCCCCTCCCCAAGACAGCAAGCAATCTGATATAGGTTTACATGTACAATCATATTAAACATATTTCCATATTATTCATGTTGTAAAAGAAGAATCAGAACAAAAAGAAAAAAAACCCACAAGAAAGAAAAACACAAAAAAGGTGAAAATAGTATGCTTGGATCTGCATTCAGACTCCATAGTTCTTTCTCTGGATGTGGATAGCATTTTCCATCATGAGTCCTTTGGAATTATCTTAGATCATTGAATTACTGAGAAGAGCTAAGTCTATCAGAGTTAATCATCACATAGTGTTGCTATTAGTGTGTACAATGTTCTCCTGATTCTGCTCAATTCACTCAGCATCAGTTCATGTAAGTCTTTCTAGGTTTTTCTGAAATCTATTTACTCATCCTTTCTTATAGCACAAAAGTATTCCAAAATTCACATACCACAACTTGTTCAGTCATTCCTCAATTAATGGGCATCCCTTCAATTTCCAATTCTTTGCCACTACAAAAAGAGCTGCTATAAACACTTTCGTACATGTGAGTCCTTTTCCCTTTTTTATGATTGGGGATACAGACCTAGTGGTGGTATTGCTGGATCAAAAGGTATGCACAGTTTTATAGCCCTTTGGGCACAGTTCCAAATTATTCTCAAGAATGGTTGGATCAGTTCATAACTCCACCAACAATGCATTAGTGTTCTAATTTTCCCACATTTTCTCCAACATTTCTCATTTTCCTTTTTTTTTTTTGTCATATTAGCCAATTGGATAGGTGTGATGTGGTACCTCAGAGTTGTTTTAATTTGCATTTCTCTAATCAATAGGGATTTAGAGCATTTTCTCAGATGACTATAGATAGCTTTAATTTCTTCATCTGAAAACTGCCTGTTCATATCCCTAAGGTACTTCTAAGTCTGGAATTTTATGATTCTGTGATACTCTGATGACCATTAAAACTTCTGTAGAGAGCAGGAACATTTTCTAGTTGGAGATAGATTCACCTTCCAGCATTCATTTCAATTCAATAAACATTAAATGCCTACTATGTGCTTGCAACTGGAGATAAAAAAGACAAAAATAAACCAATTCTTGCCCTAAATTGAATTGCATTGAGTGGGACATCCAGAGCTGGGCATGTGTTGAAGGTTTTGACAGCTGAATCACCCTCAGGATTTAAAATTCCCCCCTCCCCTTTTGGTTACCACTTTGTATTTACATATCCTAATGACAAGATTACAGTTTTAATTAGTTCCTAATTGCAGGTCCCATTACTAAAGGAAAAATGCTTGCAGTAATTACCAATTATTAAAGACAATTTGAAAATGACATATAATTAAATTCAGGAAACGCTTCAAAAATTCTTCCTTCCATTCTCTCCTGAAATCCATCCCCCTCTCTCCACCCAATGCCAATCCCCCACCAAGTACAAATGAATTATATCTTTTTCTTACTCAGAGATGTGCGCTGCCTCCTATAGCCTAGCTTGTAGATTGGATTTTCTCAGAGCAAAAGGGCATTTGTCCAGTCCTTCCAACTGGGTCTTCTGGACCTTTCAGTCAGTCATTAAATATTCATTAAGTGCCTAATACGTGCCAGACACTATGTTAAGCATGAGGGTCACAAAGCAAGGCAAAAACCAGACCTTATTCTCGAGAAGCTCACAATCTAATGGGGGAGACAGCATGCAAACAACCACAAACAAGCCACATACAGGATGAATTGGAAATAATGGAGAAAAGACATTGTATTAAGGGGGATTGGGAAGGTGGGGTTTTAGCTGGGACTTGAAGGAAGCCAGGGATATTAAGAGGTGGCTATGAGAAGGGAGAGCCTTCCAGATATAGGGAATAGCCAGTGAAAACTTCTGAGTCAGGAGATGGAATGTAGTGTTCGAAGAACAGGAAAGAGGCCAGTGTCACTGGATTGCAGAGTATCCAGAGGGGTGTAAAGTGTAAGAAAACTGGAAATGTAGGGAGAGGTTGGTTATGAAGGGATTTAAAAGCCAAACAGGATTTTATTATCGATCCTGGAGGTAATAGGGAGCCACTGGAGTTTGTTTGTTTATTTATTCATTCATTCATTCATTCATTCATTTGTTTGTTTGTTTGTTTGTTTATTTATTTATTTATTCATTGAGTAAAGGGGTGACACAGTCAGACCTGTGCATGAAGATCACTTTGATAGCAGAGTAGATGGTGGAAAGGAGTGGGGAGAGACTTGAGGAAGGCAGATTGACCAGCAGGCTATTGCAATAGTCTAGGTGTGAGGTGATGAAAGTCAGCTCTAGAGTGGTGGTAGTGCCAGAGATGAGAAGGAGGCTTATCTTACATAGAAATTTGTGAAGGTAAAATTGACAAAGGTGGGCAGATGATGATATATGAGGGAGTGTGTGAGAAGGAGTGGGGATTCAAAGATGGTACCTAGGTTGTGAGCCTGGGTGAGGGTTTGTGGGGAAAGATAATGAATTCAGTTGAAGTTGAATTTAAGATGTCTATCCAGTTCGAGATGTCTGAAAAGCAGTTGGAGATGTGAGATTGAAAGTCATCAGAGAGGTCAGGGCTGAATAAATAGATTTTGAGAATCATCAACATAGAGATGATAACTGAATGCATGGATTCAGCTGATGAGATCAAGCGGAAAAGTATAGAGGGAGGATAGAAGAGGGCTCAGGACAGAGACCTGTTGGACACTCACAGTTATAAGGCAAATGAAGAATCCTCAAAGGAAGAAACAGTCAGATAGGTAGAAGGAGAACCTAGAAAGAAGGGAATATCAAGAATAAGAAGGTGGGGCAGCTAGGTGGTGAAGTAGATGGAACACCTGCCCTGGAGTCAGGAGGACCTGAGTTCAAATCTGGCCTCAGACACTTACTAGCTGTGTGACCCTGGCTAAGTCACTTAACCCCCACTGCCTCCAAAATTAAAAAAAATAAGAGGGTGATCAACAGTATTAAAGGCTGCAGAGAGGTCAAGAAGAATAAGGATTGAAGAAAGGCAGTTAGATTTAGCAATTAAGAGATCGTTAGTAACTTCGGAGAGAGGGCAGTTTCAGGTGAATGATGAGGTCAGAAGCCAGACTGCAGAAAGTTAGGAGGTAGAGGCACCTATTATAGATGGGCTTCTCAAGGAGTTTAGCCACAAAAGAGATGAGGAGATATGGGACAATAGCTGGTGGTGATGGACAGATAAAATGGGAGTTTTGGGGGGATGGGCTAGAGACAAAGGTAATTTGTTGGCAGTAGGGAAGCAACCAGGAGACAGGGAGAGATTAAAGATAAATAAGTGAGAGAGTAGGAATGATAGAGAGGGAAATCTGCTAGAGAAGATGGTGGGACCATTTGTGCATGTGGATGGGTTTGCTTTGGCAAGGAGAAGGGCCACTACATTATGTGAGATAGGGATGAAGGTGGAGATAGTGGCAAAAAGCATCTGGGAGATGGGAGATGAGGAAGGGAGAAGAAGGAGCTCTTGACAAAAGGCCTCAATTTTTTTTCAGTGAAATATGATGCAAGGTTTTCAGCTGAGAGGAAGCAAAGAGGGGGAGCCATGGAAGGCTTGAGGAGGGATGAGAAGGTTTGGAAGTGCTGCCTCCTGGTGACCTGCTTTCATGGGAATTTTCCCAGGTTGTCTGGGGGAGTTTCTTTTACTCTATTGTAGAAATTTGTAATAGTGGCTTAAAATTTGTAGCGTGTTTTACAAACATTCTCTCTTTTGATTTCCTCTCAACAACCTTCCAATGACAGTGTAACGGCTCATTATCATCCTCATATGAAGCCCAGAGAAGTTAAGGGATTTGAGCAAGGTCACATAGTAAGTAGCAGAGCGATGATTTGTATAGAGGTCTTCTGAGTACAAATCAATTCTCTTTCCATGATATTTCACGACTTAGAATCCATCCTTACGGAAACTAGGGAAACAACATTGTATAGGATTCAGGGCTAAAACTTGAACTTAAAGACAGAAAATACTTGGTTTGAATCCCATCTCAGAGACTTACTAGTCATGTAATCTGGTGAAAGTCACTTAACTGCTATTAAACTCAGTTTTCCTGTCCATACAACAGGGATAATAATATCATCTACCTTACAGGGTTGTTATGAAGCTCAAATGAGAAAATCATCTGTGAAGTTCTTCATAAATCTCAAAAGCACTATATAAATGTGAGTTATTATTATGGGGGAGGAAAAAGCACAGAAACTGTGATTATTGTATACTACGGCACAGAAATACCATTCTCAGACCTAGGCATGAGGCAAGAAGTTTTAGCAACATTTCCAAAATCTATAATGCATTTTCCTGCCTTCTTATGTTCTATCTGCTCTAGGATTTTGTGACACTACTATCTCTTGGTTCTTCTTCCTGTTTGTGGGTTCCTCAGCCTCCTTTCTGGGTCACCTTCCACATCATGCTTCCTTACTGTTATTGTACCTTAAAATTTTGGCCTGAGTCCTCTTCAATTCCTTCTTTATATTTTCTCTCTTGGTGACACCATCCAGTCCCAAAGATTTATTATCAGCTACTCAGATGATACACTTTTTGCTTTGTAAGGTATTGTCCTTACAGCCTTGTGGAGTAGATAACGCAAGTATTGTTTTGCTCATTTTACAGATGAGGAAAATGAGGCTTAGGATGATGAAGCAACTTCTCCATTGGCGTACAGCTAGTACGTGTCAAAGCCAAGCTTTGCCCTTAGGTCCACCTGACGCCATGTCCAACGTTCTAGTCACAATACCATGCTCCCTACCCTTCACTATATCTGGGTTTGATTTTGAGATAACCCCTGAAAATATCGCTCTGGTTATTTCTGAAATCTCTACTAGGTACACCTTTATTTTAGGATTATAGGGTTGAAAGTTTGACTTTTGAGGTAATCTAATTCATACGGAGTAAATCGCCCAAGGTCACGAAAGGAGCAACACCAGGATTTAAACCTAGGTCCCCTGACTCCAGAGTGTGGGGGTATTTCTCTCTTGTGATTTCCTTGCCTGTTGACCCCAATTGTTCCCTTTGCGAATGGTCTTTTTCTTTGGTCTAGAAGGTCTCTTTGTCATGTCACTGTAAGACATTCATAGTCACGCACACGCATCTTCTCAACCTTCTACCCCTTTGTATCTCTCACCACTTGTAGGAGGCTATCATTCAGTAATGCCCTCTGGAGAGACGGAGGCAGGATGAGTTATCTGTCTCTATGCTAAATGACTTCAGGCTTCTGCCTTTCTCTGGTTGTCTCATTTTCCCCTCTGCTTTTGATACCTGCTTTGGTTTTCTCCTTCCCTTGAAATCTGTTGGTTTGAATCTTCATCGCTGTCTTTGTCCTGCGGTTTTTAATTTACTGACTTGTCTCTCACTCAGTTGTCTGGGAGGGGATTTCAGGTGGTGGTGGTGGCTGGAAGTGGGGTGGAGATGAGGAAATGCTTCTGCAGGGAGTAAGGACAGCCTACCGGATGTACCCAGACAGGTCCCAGTAGGAGTCCAGTAAACCCCTGTTTTGTTTTGTGTCTCTTTGACAGATGTGAGCTCACTTCATTTGGAGACCTCTTTGCTTGAGCAGAGTAGGTTTTTCTTATGAGTTTACTCAAATTCATATACTTGGGCAATGTCCCTGGGCAGACTGTGCAGGAGGAAGAAGGATCAGCTCAACTGGGAGCCATTAGTAAAGGAGCAGTCTGGAACTGTTCCTTCAGTGGTACTGTGAGCCATATGGACAGCAACTCCCTAGAGAGGATTTCTCCACATGAGGGTCTCCAATGCTGGGTATTGCTATACGTCTAGAAGGTTTTATGGAGAAGGTAGAAACCTACCATGGGGGCGGGGAAGAGGGGCAGTTATTTTGACTATTTATGAACTCTGGTACAAGTCCTTTTGTTTTCTGTTGGATTAATTGAGGTCTGCCCCATTTCTGGAGTCTTGTTAGCCTGAGTACTTATTTACATGGGAGTTAAAAGCCCTTTTCCATTTTTGTGTGTGGACATCTAGACGTGAGCCAAAATCAGACGAGTGAAGAGGCATTGAGAGGCTCTCGAGGTTGAATTTTGGATTTATATAAACCCAGAACTTTATTAATGGGCCGTGGGTTACAATAGCTATTCTTTTTGCTTTACAGGGCTCTTGGCTGACTCAAAAGACAACTCGTGGAAAGCACTTTATAAACCATAAAATGCTTTATAAATGTCAGCTATGGAGTGAAGAAGAGGTTGTGTGATGACTGTTTCTCTCTGTATTTCTTAAAGGATTTTTACAATGATTTCTTAGTAGGAAGAAGTGTTCTATGTGTAACTGTAGTTGACAGAAATCTGACCTCTGGATTAAGTGGCCTTTACAATATATGCTTGGGCAGCTAGGTGGCACAGTGGATAGAGCGCTGGGCTTGCAATCAGGAAGACTTATCTTCATGAGTTCAAATCTGGCCTCAGACACTTATTAGCTGGGTGACCCTGGGCAAGTCACTTAACTCTGTTAGCCTCAGTTTCCTTATCTGTCAAATGAGCTGGAGAAAAAAATGGCAAACTACTCCAGTGTCTTTGCCAAGAAAACCCCAAATGGGATCATAAAGAGTTGGATACAACTGAAACAATTGAATAGTGAACAATATATGATTAAGTACCAATTAAGTGGTAAATACAGAAAATATTAGAAGAGACATCGGTCACTGTGGGCTGAGGTGGTCTGACGAGGCTTCATGATAATGAAGGAAGGCACAGGATTGATGTATATGGCGGAGGGAAGCATTGGAGGCCAAAAGGAATCAATAACAACCCAGAGAAATAGTCATCAAGAGAAGGAGTAGGTTTGGGGTGGGGGGAGACGGTAATTTTGTGTTTGAACAAATTGAACCTGAGGTAAAAATGGGATAGACATCCAGGGAGGCAGTTGGAAATGTATTGTTTTTACACGTAACTGGGGAAAAATAAAATACTAAATAAAAGCTTTAAAAATGACTACACATGTATAACCTATATGGAATTGCTTGCCTTCTCAATGGAGTGAGGATTGGGGAGGGAGGAAGAGAGAGAATTTGGAACTCAAAGCTTTAAAAACAAATGTTAAAAATTGTTTTTACAGTTGGAAATGCACGATTAGAGCTCAGGAAAGAGGTCAGGACTGCAAAGAGAGATTTGAGGATCATCCGTACATCAGATCTGTAACCTGCCTTTTCCCATGCCCACAGAGGTACGGCCAGGGAGACTGGGTGGCCAGGGACCTGGGTGTTGCTGTGGCAAGAGGTAACTTACAGATAAAATGAGATAATGTCTGTAAAAAGGATCAAACTCACATAAAGCAGAGTAAATGAGATAATGTTTGCAAAGAACTTTACAAATTTTAAAGTAATCTATAAATGTTAGCTATTCTCATTCTGTGTGTGAAGTCATTGGTTTAAGGAACTCTCCAGGAGGAAAATCCCTCTTACCATTACAGAGCAATGGATCAAAAGGCATTTATTAAGCACCTACTAGGTACCAGGCACTATGCTAGGTGCTTGAAATACAAATACAAAAATGAAACAGTCCCTGTCCTTCTACAGCACAGAATGAGAAGACTCAAACAGCTGGGGAGACCAGAAAGGCCCCTCTGCAGAAGGCAGAGTTTGAGCGGAAGCCTGAAAGAAACTATTGGTGTCATGAGGCAGAGGTGATGAAGAAGGGCATTCTAGGCAAGAGGGGCAGTCAATACAAAGGCACCAAATGGGAGGAGGAAAAGCACCAAGCATTTATAAAGTACCTACTGTGTGCCTGCACTGTGCAAAGCATTTTGCATATATTATCTTGTTTGATCATCACAACAACCCTGGGAGATAGAGAGGTAGGTCTTATTATTATCATCCCCATTTTACAATTGAAGAAACTGAGGCAAACAGAAGTTAAGGGACTTACTTAGGGTCAATACTAAGTTTCTGAGGCTGGAATTGAACATGGATCTTCCTGGCTCCAGGCTCAGCCTCTATCCCCTGCACCATTTAGCTGTCTAGGAGACAGGGGATGAAATGTTGTGAGTGAGGAACAGCAAACAGGCTGGTATTACTGGTCTATAAACCAGATGAACGGAATACAGAAGACTGGAAAGCAGGAAAGGGCAAGGTTGTGAAGAGCGCTGAATGTCCAACAGGACTTTATATTTGATTCTGGAGGCAATAAGGAGCCCCTGGAGTTTACATGGGGTAGGGGGAGTGGAGAGGTGACACTGTCAGAAGCTTGAGGTAGGGAGACCTCATTTGTAATTTATCTACAGAAGTAGTCTCCTTATCTGTAAAATGGGAATAAGAATACATGAGGAGGTTGGGCTATGGGATGTCTGGGGTCTCCTCCAGCTCTTAATCCTGTGATCCTGTGATAAGATGATGAAACAAGATCCCAAAGAAGGAAGAACAGGATAGGCTCAAGGCCTAGGTGTAGCCTTGGGAATAAGGTGGCCCATTTATTTCTCTGAGACACATGGGAAGGAGGAGAAGTGGAGATAGGATCCATAAGTATTCTGCAGTGGATCAGAGGGAAGTTGAGGGAATTCTGGTTAAATAGCTTTAATCTTCTCAATATACTAAGGGTTGAAGTCTTTGTTGACTTTCAAAAAAAGGATGGATTTTTATAGAATGTTGAATTTAGAATCTAAAAAGGCACTTTTTTGTTGTTTCTTTTTGGAATTAAGAAAATTTTTTATTTTGAATTCTAAATTCTCTCTCTCCTTCCATCCTTCACCTACCCATTGAGAAAGTGAGAAATACTGTACTCAATATTCGTATGAAATCATGCAAAATGTATTTCCACATTAGCTATGTTGCCAAAAAAAAAAGCAGGAAAATGAGGAAAGAGAAAAAATATGCTTCAGTCTGCCCTCAAAATCCATTAATTCTCTATCTGGAGATGGATAGCATTTTCATCATGAAGTTGTTTGTAACTGTCATGGATCATTATCGTATTGATCAGAGTTGCTAAGTCTTCCACAGTAGACTATCATTACAATATGGCTATTACTATGTGCATTGTTCTCCTGGTTCTGTTCACTTCACTTTGCAATAGTTCAAGTCTTCCCAGATTTTTCTGGAACTATCCCCTTCTTCATTTCTTATAACACAATAATATTCCATCCTATTTATATACCATAACTTGTTCAGCCATTCCCTAGCTGATGGGCATCCCCACAATGTCCAATTCTTTGCCACCACAGAAAGAACTGCTGTACATACAGGCCCTTTTCCTTTTCCTTTGATCTCTTTGAGGTACAGATCTAGTGGTAGTATTGCTGGGTTAAAAGGTATGTCCAGTTTTATAGCTCTTTGGGCATAGTTACAAATTGTTCTCCAGAATGGTTGGACTAGTTCACAGCTCCACTAACACGGCATTAATATCCCTCTTTTCCCATATCCGCTCCTGCACTTATCATGTTCATTTTCTGTCATCTTAGCCAATCTGATGCATGTTAGGTAGTACCTCAGAGTTGTTTTAACTTGCAATTCTCTAATTGTTAGTGATTTAGAGCATTTTTAATATGGCCATCGATAACTTTGATTTCTTCTTCTGAAGATTGCCCATTTGTCTGGAGACTTACGATTTACTTTCAAATCCTGGCTTTGACATCTACTATCTGGGTGATTTGGGCAAATCACTTGTGACTTAATTTCTCTGAGTTTTAGTTTCCTCATCTGCAAAATGGAGATATCAATATCAACCTCACAAAACTTGTGTGAGGAAAATGCTTTGAAAATCTGCATGTCTACAATCACTGCAATCATCTACAACCACTGCGTCCGGGTAAGTTATTTTCATTCACGGTGTGTGGAAGTAGGTCTGAGGCTAGGACACCAATCACTGGGCTTGCAAACCACACTGCATGTTGAGTCCATTACCCCGCACATCCAGGAGACCCCGAGAACTCTCACCCTGAGAACTCTCTGGAGGGTAAGCTCATATCGAGACAGCCTCGGTATAAGGACTGTGTTGAACCAATAGATGCTATGGAGTGTGTACTCCTGCTGCCAAGGGTAAGGGAGCAGAATCACCGAGTCATAATACTGGAGGTACCAGGGATCGTCGAAGTCAATACTCCAAATGCCGACTCAAAGTTGGAATCCCTTCTGTAACATCCCTACCAAAAAGTCATTCTACTTCTTCTAAGACATTTCCAGTCTTTGCGGCACTCACTATTGCGAAGGGTGGCCCCTTCCATTTTCACGGAGCTCTAGTTGTTAATTGTGTGTGTGTGTTTTTTAAATTGAGCTGCCTTGTAACTTCTGCTCTTTGGAACGAGGCAGGGAAGGTTCAATTTCTCTTCCACGTGACAGCCTTGCAAGTATGTGAAGCTAGTGCCTAGCGCGTAGTAGGGGATTTAAAAATGCTTGTTGATTGATGGCAGTCACGTCTCCTCTACACGTTCTCCACCGCAGGCTAAACAGCCCTCAGTTATTCTTCATGTAACATTGTTTTCAGTCCCTTCATCATCCAGGTCACTCTCCTCTGTCTACGCTTTTACCTCAAAGAGTAACGTGGTTCTGGGGCATCCCACAGGTTTAACATTTCTTCAGAGAAGTTCCAGGGACCACAGATCCAGATCTAGAAGGGACGTCACAGGCCATCTAGCTGAACCTCTTCTTTTTATAGACGAGGAAACTGAGGTCCAGGGAATTTAAATGACTTGCCCAATGTCCCATAAGTAAACATCAGAGGCAGGATTTGAACCCATGGTGTCTGGTTCCAGACTAGTGCTCTTATCATTGGCCATACCACTTCCTAGTAACTTACTTTCTGCATGACCTTGGTAAGTCACTTACCTCTCTGGGTCTCAGTGTCCTCATCTGTAAAAGTGATGGGGTTGGACTAACTTATTTTTAAGATCCCTTCAGCCTGTGGTCTTATGAAACCTATAGGCAATTGCATCCTGTCTGCTTAGCAAGGTTGTCCATAAAGAAGATGAGAGACTTCAGTTAAATAGGCTAGTCTGGACAGTGACCTGACCTCAGAGAAATCTGTACTCTGGGAGGTGGAAACAGGCAGTTGGTAGAGCTCCGCGCTGCCTCGGGGGCCGGGGAGGTTGTGAGACTTGAGGTGTTTTATAGGTCAGCATGCCTCCAGAGAAGGAGGCTAGTGAAATCTTTCTTCTCAACTTTTACAAGCACAGGAATGCAAACCTGTTTGATTTGGATCAGTTGACTGGAAAATTAGTTCAAAATGCAAAATAGACTTTATGTAACTCAGGGGCCATCAGGTTGTTCCCTATGCCACTTACTGCCATAACCATTCTCACTCCCCTCTAAAGGGTTCTTGTGGTCATGGACCCTTCCTCTAGCACAGGTTTGGGGATCCTGAAGGAGGAGGGTGGGACTCTATCTCTCGGGGACTTAGAACTGTAGTGGCTTATTGGTTTGGGGGGATACTTACTACTAGCATTTCATTCCCAAGATTTCTGCTCTGCTAATATGGCACTTTGGATGCCAGAGATGGAAACTGATTTTTAAGCAGACTTTTCTCAGCCACTATCTTCATATCTTTCTCTCCTTCTCCAATCCTTTCTTCCTCCCTCCCTCCTTTCTCTCTTTCTTTCTTTCCTTTTCTTTTTCTTTCTCTTTCTTTTTCCCTCTATCTTTTTCTTTCTTTTCTCTTTCTTTCTCTTTCTTTTTCTTTCTCTCTTTTTCTCTTTCTCTCTTTCTCCCTTCCTTCCTTTCTCCTTTTCTCCCTTTCTCCCTTTCTCTCTTTCTTTCTCTCTCCTTCTTCCTTCCTTCCTTCTTTCTTTCTTTCTTTCTTTCTTTCTTTCTTTCTTTCTTTCTTTCTTTCTTTCTTTCTTTCTTTCTGTCTCTCTCTCTCTCTCTCTCTCTCTTTCTTTCTTTCTTTCTTTCTTTCTCTATATACCGATGCATCCAATATCATTGTTATGACTTCAGAACGCTGTGGGGCTGAGAGGAAGAATAATTGTGTGGAAGTGGGAGGTAGAGTTGGGGAAGAGTGGCGATGTAAGGAGATGCTGGTTTCTGCCAGATTATTTAAGAATGGCAGGAAATAGATTCAGGAGGTCAAGAACCTGGCCTAGGAGCAGAGATTGAGGGAATGTGGGAGGAGAAGAAGCAATTGTATTGAGAATGCCTCTGGTTATTGCAATGAGACAGACAATGAGAGAGATGCTATTTGGAAGGTGAATTCAATGTGAAGGTAATTTCAGTGACTGTGTTCAGGAGTCAGGCAATGAGTCATGCTGAGGTATGTGCAGAGTTTGGGAGGCCCCACAGTGTACTGGAACTTGGTAATAGAGAGACTGTCTGTGGGGTAGGGCAGTAGCTTGGTCTCTAGTGCCCCACTTAGGGAAAAAGGTCTGAAAAGGATGAAAGGGTCTGAAGATTAGGTTCTATCATAAGACAGATTTGTGGGAATGGTCAATGCAGGGATTTACTTGGCTTGATGATATATTGATGTATATTTGTCACAAAGATCTTCTTTTTGTTTAATGAAGGGAAGAAAATCAATGATTGTTAATTGAGAAAATAATTAAATTAAAAAATTAAATCATGTCTTGTCCCGTAGAGCATTGCTGAATGATAAGCTTTTGTGGGGCTCCAGGTTTTAGCTTGGGGCAGTACAGGCCATCAGGACAGTCGTAATGGGGGCTGCTTTTTCCCAGGCAGCTCTACCTGCTCCTATCCCATAGCCCTGTGTGTATTTATCCTGTAAGTTGATCTTGGCAGAGAAGAGCTGCACAACATGGAAGAAATAACCGTAAATGGCAAAGACCATGTTTGAACTATGAAAATATGACCTTAATAGGACTTGGAGCCTTGTCATCTCCTTCATTAATTATAAGAAACTTCTTTATGTGGTCTGACAGCTCAATCAATACCAGATTCTCTGGTTATTGTTTTAATCCCATTTAATTTTATCATCTCCCACATTCTGGGGCACTACAACAAGTGTGCAAATGTGCTTTCACGAAAACTGGAATCCAGACAGCTGGCAGATTGGCCACTTTGACAGGCTCCCCTGAGGATCATAAATTTTGCAGCTACTCAGCCTTGGCTGGACCTGTGAGACATGATTCATGAGCAGCAGAGAGAGGAAGCTTATACATAGGCCCAGCTGTCCACACTTGAAGGCAGCATGACCCCTGCACCATCCCTGAAAGGCTCCTGCCCTTCTGCTGGCCACTGTACATCTCACCCAGATGGGGCTGGTGCTCTCTCTCTCTACCATAATACTTCTGTTCTCCTCCCTACTCCAGTGGGCCACATGCATTTGTTCAAGACCTTCTGTGTTGTTTTCCATGAATGTTGGTGGCTGTATGTGACTTTGTGGTAGTTAAAAGAAGCTTTTCTAGGTTTTTTGAGGTCCTTAAAGGTCCTGTGGCAGGTTGCTTCTTCTCTAAATATGTATTCCCTTGCTGCCTAGCATCCTTGAACTTTCTTTCAGAATGCTCTATCCTAGATTTTTCCATAATGTAAACTTCTAGCTCCATATTGTATTGTACCAGACCACATTGGCCAGTTCTCTGAGGTCTAGAGAGGTTAGTTAGCTTGCCCATTTGCTTGCCTATGGCTTCAGAGATGAATAACTAATCAGGTACACCTGTGCAACCTCCACTCATTCCTATGAGACCCATGGCCCCAACTCATGTCACGAAGCTGTCCTGTTGTAAAAGATGAAAACTAGGCATCCCCATATTTAACTAGGAGGAATGATGAGAGCTTGGCATTCTGGGACTGCTAAATATTGAAGGCATCTTCTTGTAGTGTGATACCCTTTTGGGAAAGAGTGCTGGATTTGGAGTCAGGGATCCTGAGTTCAAATCCTGACTCTGCCATTTCCTATTTGTGTGGCCTTAGACAAGTCATTTAGCCAATATTGGCCTCAGTTTCCTTATCTATGAAATGGAGGGACTGGACTGGATGACCTCTAAGGTGCCTTTCATCTGTAAGACTATGTTTCTATGATTCTGTAATCCTCAGGATATGACCTGAAAATCATTGCACCTAAGGCCTATTGACCCTTCCCCTTCCACTGGTGAAAGAAACTCAACAGTGTTTTCCCCTCTCTCTGGACATGTAGTTGATTAGGTAGATGACTGGGGAATAAAATGAAACATGGCTGGGGCCAGTGTGATATGGGGATCTATGGGAATGGAGCACTCACCAGTCACAGCTGAGAGCACAGGATGGGAGTTACAGAGCTGAAAGGGTTAAGTCTTCAGGACAGGATCTTGGGTCTGGGTGACAAACCAGGTGGTGAGAGAATGACTTTGGGTCCAGTTCCAGTTCCATATCCATTTTCATCTTTTATCTAAGACACATGTGCTGATGAATGAGCTCTCTAAGTCATCCATCTAAATTATCTGGAAAACAAAGATTCTTCATTCACTTGGTTTTTCCATCATGAATGGTTATGCTAACATCCTTTTGCTTGGCTGTGAATCTTATCTAGGAAGTTCTTCACTGTACTGGGGTTTGATGCTACCAGCACAATATTGTTTACAAGTCAGTAAACTTGTAGTGCAGTGGACAGAGTGCAATACTTGGAGTTAGGAAGACCTGTGTTTGAATCTTGCCTCAGACACTCATTAGTTGGGTTACCTGGTCAAATACTTACTAGCTGTGTTACCCTGGACAAGTCACTTAACCAGTCTGTGTCTCAATTTCCTTGTCTGTAAAATGAGGTTAATAATAGCACCTACCTTACCAGGTTGTTGTGAGGTTCAAATGAGTCGACACACATAAAGAAACTTGCAAACCTTTAGGTGCTATATAAATGCTAGCTATTACTTTTCTACTGTGAAATAATCGTGACACCTACCTCCTAGTTATTCTGAGTATAAAATGTGATATTTTGTAAAGTGCTTAGCATACTGCCTGGCATACAGTAGGTGCTTAATAAATGCTGGTTTACTTCCTCCCTCCTTCCCTATTTTTCTTCTTCCCTCTCTCCCTCCCTTCTTCTCTCCCTTTCTTCCTATTTTCTTCCTTCAAACACGGGCATCAGATGAACCCCATAATTTATAGGGAGTCCCACCTTAACTTGAACTCTGCACTCAATCTCCTCCATGACAGTGGTGATTACTTTGCTGAGCATAGGTTTTATATTTAATGTCTTGCCTGATATTAATGATTAGAGGGCTATTGAATGATATTGCTTCTGTTGTTATTGCTTTCAAAGAATTTTAAATGATTTTGTTGGAAAAGATCCTACAGAGCAATGTTTTGATCTAATGAATCAAATGTTGTAAGAAAAATAGTCAGCAAATAGTAAGCACAATAGGATCCTATATCCTCTATATCTTTCAGTCAAATGTGTGAATCCCACTGTGGAATACCACTTATGAAAGCTCCCCTGTTCCTTGGTACTTCCCTCATCATGTAGTTAATTCTTTTCATTAAAAAATTATAGAATTGGTAAAATAAGCATGTTGATAGATAGTTATTGATGTTTTCTTGGTTGCTTTTGGGGGGATAATAATAAGGTCTGAGAATTTTTCCATGTCTTTGTTATATTCTCTTTCATGTGAATCAGCTCTTCAATGATTTTATAATTGTATGGCCTCCAGCATGGATTTTCTCCATGGATGTTTGGTCTTATCCAACTACTTTTTGTATCTTTGTTTTCTTTATTGTTATTTTAATCTCTTCTATGAACATGTTAAGACTATTTTTTGTTGTTCTTTCTTCTCTTTTTATTATTTTATTTAATTTTAGCTTTTTATTTTTCCCAATTACATGTATAAACAAATTTTAACTTTCATTTTTTAACTAAAAGTCTCTGCTCCCTGAGACACTAAGCAATTTGATATAGGTTATACATGGACAATCACACAAAATGTATTTCAGTTTTAAGGACTGTGATGTTAAAGTCTAAGACATTTAAATACATTTATAGATCTTTTTCATCTTCTTTTGTTTGTTGTTCTCCTTCCAGTTTCATCCTTGGTGTCCACAGAATGACTTTGATATTGGAATATCTTTGCGAAGAAAACTCCATGGACAAAATGGTCCATGGGATTATAAAGAGGCAACAACAACAAATGCGATAGATTCTATGCTGATTTATTAAGCATCCCAGTGAGGTAGGTGATGTTATTATCCCCATTTTGCAATTGGGGAAACTGAGGCAGACAGAGATTAAGTGACTTGCCCAATGTCACACAACTAGTAAGTGTCTGAGACCAGATTTGAACTCTGGTCTTCCTGACTCCAGACCTAGTGCTCTATGCACGGTGCCACCTACTCATCTCTAGGAGCCCACATCTAATTTGGGAGACCACATGCGAACAACTACATACAAAGAAGACATATACTGGGTAAACTGAAGATAATCTCAAAGGGAAGACCCTAAAATTAAGGAGGTCTAGGAAAGGTTTCTTGCAGAAGGCAGAACTTGAACTGAGATTTGAAGGACAAGCTATCAGTCTTGGACCCTTTATGTTTCCCTGACTCCATGGTTTTTCCCTTTCTTTGCCTTCTCTAGTCAAAGAAAGCTTTGGCCCACTTTATATTTGGACTTGGTTCGTGCTATCTGCCTGGGTTGTTTTTGTGAATTCCTGGTTTTGACCTTAGCCCAGCTTTTTGTTTGCTGGCTGGTTTTGTTTTGGACCTCATCCTTTCTTCCACTCCTTCCACCCCTTCACCCTTAGAAATGTATTTCCCTCTGGGCTTCTCCATAGCTGCCAATCCCTGGTAAGAATTAGTCCCCATCCCTTTCCTTCCCATCATGAGTCCAACAACTGTTCTGCCTCCTTCATAGAAGATGCAACATTTTTTAAAGCAGGTTCTAGTATTTTGCATACCATTTTCACCCTGACAACTGTGTGTGTTGAATATCATATGTTGAATATCATATGCTGCAAACCCAAGACATGAAAACAATGAGGAGGTGACACCTGTCTGCAATCTTCCAGTATTGTTGTGAGGCTCCAATTGTTTGCACTCTGTGTCTCCTTCACATGTGCCATGAAACTCGATCACCTTCTCCTCCTCTTACTAGCCTCTTAGTCCTAGCTCTCTTGTTGGCAAAGCAAAGACAGCTGTTACGCTGGGTACTTAAAGCCCCATGGCAACACAACAAACCCAGGGCTTTCTTGCCTGCTGCCAAAGGCTCTCAAGATGAGTGTTTTCATTTGGTCCCTCAGCATCTATGTAAGAGATGCCCAACCCAGACCCTGCTCCCTAGACAGAGAAAATGAGGTGCTAGGGTAATGATCTTAAGAGAGCTCCCCACCTGGTTACTACAAAGTATTCCGTTTCCCTTCTTCCACAGTATATCCAATATTTCAGTCACTGTAGGGAGAGCTACCAAATTGAATGATAACCCCTCAATTTTCTACCACAAAAACTCCTAGGAAGGAGAGGGGCTTTAGCTTCCCCAATGAGTATTCTAGAAGGCCAGCCAGGGAGGATATATTCTCTTTCTCTCTCTCCTTTTTTTTGGCCAGTTAATAGTATTTTATTTTTTCCAGTTACATATAAAGACAATTTTTAACATTCATCTTTTAAATAAAATTTTGAGTTCCAATTTTTCTCCTACCCTCCCTTCCTTCTCCCCTCCCTAAGATGGTAAGCAATTTGATAAAGGTTATAAATGTGCAATCATGTAAAACTTATTTCCATATAAGTCATGTTGTTAAAGAAGCAGCAGTTTGCAAATGGGAAAAAACATGAAAAAAAATAAAGAAAGTGAAAATAGTATGTTTCAATCTTCATTCAGGCTCCATGGTTCTTTCTCTGGATGTGGGTAGCATTTTCCATTGTGAATCTTTTGGAATTGTCTTGGATAATTGCATTGCTGAGAAGAGCTAAGTGTAACAAAGTTGGTCATTGCACAATGTTGCTGTTGCCATGTACAATGTTCTTCTGGTTATGCTCATTTCACTCAGCATCAGTTCAGGTAAGTTTTTCCGGGTGTTTCTGAAGTCTGCCTGCTCATCATTTCTTATAGCACAATCGTATTCCATTACATTCATATACCATAACCTTGTTCAGCCATTCCCCAATTGATGGGCATCCCCTCAGTTTCCAATTCTTTGCCACCACAAAAAGAGCTGCTATAAATATGTTTGTACATGTGGGTCCTTTTTAGGGAGGGTATTCTCTACCAAACCCACAGTTGCTCTAGAGACAGAGTTCATGTCTTGTGCACTCTCACAGGACCAAGCTTGCTTACTAGCTATTGGATTTTAGTTCATGACCTCTCTCAAGTCCACTCACATGGTTTTACCTGGTTCCTTCAACTTAGCTGCTACCTGTTCTGCCCTTCCTCCATGATCTCCACCTGCCTTCTCGGTATCAGCTCCAACCTTGTTCTTATACCTGAGACCAGTGAGTTTAAGCAAGATTTTGTTGAAAAGGGAAGAGAAAAAGTATATAGCCCATTCACATAACAGGCTCACTCTTTGCTGAATTATTGTTTTTTTAACTGCCTAACTGGAAAACTAGTAAGCTTCATAAACATGCCATGATTTCATTAGTTCACCAGTTTCCTTTCATGTGGCCTGGCCTGTGGTATGAGCCACATTTCCCAGGACCTCAAGAGTTCCCCTCCACTGTTCTGGGTCCTGGCTCCATTGGGTTTCTCCCTCCTTAGCATCTTGTGTCCCGGCTTGGTGTTTAGCCTGTTACTGTTAAAAGATCTGTATTAATAACGATAGCAGCTGACATTTAGATGGCACTGAGGTTTCCTAAGAGCTTTAGGTATTTTATGTTATTTGGGCCTCACAGCAAGCCTGTGAGGTTGGTAGGTATCACAAGCATTATTTTTTTTTTTATCACAAGCATTATTAACCCTATTTTACAGGTAAGGAGATTCAGATTCAGAGAGACTAAGTGATTTCAGTCAATCAACAAACATTTATTAAATTCTTACCATGCGCGAAGAACAGGAATGAAATAGTTTCTGCTCTCAAGGAGCTTATATTATATAAAGGAAGACAACATGTACATATGAGTATGTACAAAATACATTTTTTTATATTTATACAATACAAATTTTTTATTAGTGAGGGGAAGTCCCTAGAAGGGGAGAGGAACAGAAAAGGCCTCCAATAAAAAGTGGCAATTGGGCTGAACTTTTAAATTTAATTTTATTAATTTTTCAATTAAAAAGGATTTATTTTCTCTTCTTCCCTTACAAATTAAGTAAAAAGAAAAAAAAAGCATGAGATAATTCTTGTAACAAATGAGCATAGTCAATAAAGTGTATTGGCCAGGTCCAAAAGTATATATCTCATTCAGAATTTTGCATCAGAAGCATGCCTCATATTTGGTTCTCTGGAATTCTGGTTTGTCATTTGCATTGTCAAAGAGTTTTCAAGTCTTTCAAAGCTGTTTTTTCTTTGCAATTTTTTTAAATATATAAGTTGTTTTCCTCACTTTTTTGCTCACTTCACTCGACATCAGTTCATAGTTTTCTGGTTTCTTTGAAATTCTTTATTTTATAATTTCTCATGGCATAATATTCCAATACACACATGACATAATTTGTTTAGCCACTCCCCACTGGATGGACACCCAATTCAATCCAATCAACGTTTATTAAGTATCTACATGCCAGGCATTGTGCTAAGCACTGGGAATACAATTGATTAAAAGAAAGATAGCGCTTGCCCTCAAGGAAGGCAATCTAATGGGGAAAAGATAGCATAGAAAAAAAAGGCCAGAAAGGGTTGAATGGGGGGGAGCACACCAGAGGATACCTGTGGTGGGGGCTTTTTGTTCCTTGGAGTTGAAATCAGGCAGAGCAGCAGAGGCAAAGTGGAGTGATCTGAGGGTCCAGTTTCTTCACTCTACGAAGGAAGGCGTTGGGAGGAGTTTGGTACTCAGCCCTCCCATAAGAGAGGGCAGAGGAGGCTGAGGAAGGTAGTGTCAGTCAAGGCTTGAGTCAGCAGCTTGGTGGTGAGATTAGAAGTGACGAGTTTAACCTGGGAGAGATTTCTTTTTCCCTGGAGTTGAAACCAGACAGAGCCGCCGATACAAAGGGGAGTGAACTTTAGTTTCTAATTCTTTGCTGCAACAAAAAGAGCTGCTACTTATATTTTTGTACATATGAGTCCTTTTCCTCTTTCTTTGATCTCTTTGGTTCAGGCCTAGTGGTGGTATCTCTGGGTCAAAAGGTATGAAGTTTAGTTACTTTGGGGGTCATTCCAAATGACTTTCCTAGGCTGAGCTTAGAAGGAAACTAGGGTGTCAGCTGAGAGGGGATAGGAAGAGGTAGGGTGGGGATAGCAGTCTGGGATATTCTTTGCATTCCCCGACTCCCAAAGGACAGGATTTCTTAGCAGGGAGTGAAAGCATCAGAGAGAGAGACATGCAGAGGGTGAGCAAATCTCCAAAGAAAAGACAAATGAGTATCAAGGGATGAAATTGACCAGGTTATGGCCTTGTGTTCTTCTAAAGGTGGAAGGCCTGGGGTTCCATCAGCATTGATAGCAGGGTCCATTGGAATTTGTAGCAGCAGCCCTGAACAGCAGAGGCTCCTTGGCAGCATCTGCCTTGGGAAACACATCCAAGATAAACTAGATACCCCGAGGAAAGCCAGTTTCAGGATGCTACAAGGACACTGCCCCCTCAGAGCCCAGCAGAGAGCTGTGTCTAAGAGGAGCTTCATGAAGACTTCAGATAGGAGAAAAAAAAGACTTCCAGCCACCAAGAGCTATGTTTATCTTTTGGCTGCATGGGCTAAGTTTGAACCCACTTTTCTCAGAGACCTTGACTATCTAAGGAGAGAGCATTTTCATAGTTTGGGGGGACGTTTCTGTAAGAACTGACCTTGTTATATATCTGTTTAATAAAAACCCCTCCAAAAGCTAATTAAATTTGGAGATAACCAATGGGGAAGCATGCCAGTGTGTGTAGGAAAGGAAGAGGGTCAAGAGCCATAGTACAAAAAGAAAAAAAAGCCATCATACTAGAAACCCCAGCCCCTTAGACTACACTTAGAATCCTGAGGAGAGAAGTAATCAACTGCCCTCTGGAACCTGGTTTGCCAGTGTAAATGGTGCTACACACACACACACACACACACACACACACACACACACACACACACAAAGAGATGAGAGAGAAAATCCTAATACCCTTAGAAATAACAAGTGTGAGTAGATGAGGACCCTGGGCTTCAAGTTGGACAAGTTTGGACATTTTCTTTTCCTTTCCCTTTTGTTTCCCTTGGCAGCAATCATTTGATAGTTGAGGTTTAAAAGAAAGTCAATTCTCTGCGAAGGGAGGGGGACTGAGTTGCTTAGAAAGAGAAAGTCACGCACCTGAGAGAATAAGCTGAAATAAAGCTCAATTCCTTCTCTACTCCCTCCCAAAGTGTTGGTGGGGACCCGGAAAGGGGAAGCTAGTTGCCTGAGCATGCTCAGATAGAAACTCAACCCGCCTTGTTCTCCAACACCATTTGGTGGTTTTTATGTGCTCCCCTGGAAGGGATCTTGGAGATCATTTAGTCCACCCCCCTTATAGGAGAAAAATCAGAGAGGTCAGGTGATTTGTCCAAAGTTACTTAAGGTCATAGATGGGTGGGACCTGAGAAGTCATCTTGTCTAATCCCTTCATAAGAAAACCAGAGGAGATTAAAGGACTTGACCAAGGTAATATAGTCAGGATCTCTGACTTCCAAAGCCAACACTCTTTCTACTGTCCCATATAGCAGGGTGGAGGCAGGATTTGCTTTGTGGACCTGCTAAAACATAGACACACACACACACACACACACACACACACACACACACACACCTGAGGTAATTCCCGGATAATATCTCCTGGACTTGGTACAGTGGAAAGATTTGGCTGTATTTGGAGTCAGAGGACCTGGCTTCGAATTCTGCCTCTGTTGCTTGCTACCTATATGATCTTGGACAAGTCACTTAACCTTTATGGGCCTCAGTTGCCTTAACAGTAAAAGGAGAAGGCTATATAAGAGGACCTCTAAGGTCCCTTCCAACTTTAAATCTGTGATCCTATGATCTAATACCCAAACTAGATTCAAGTTGGGCAAAAAGCAAATATCCCAAGGAGATGTGAATGTTCATAGTACCATAGGAACATAGACTTAGGGCTGCAGGGGACTTAGAAACCATCAAGTCTGTGTTCCTGTGGCACCATAAACATTATCTCTAATCAGTATTTCCCTGTTACCTGCAGGTTAAAGGAAGAAGCCCATGCTCAATCTGGGCTTAAACTAGCTTCCCAGCCTTTGCCATCCTACTCCACCCTCCCCCACACACTCTCTGTATAGGCCTGGCCCGCCTTACTGTCTTCCATGCTTTCAATCCCTCTTCCTGCTCCTGAAGCCTATTTTCTTTCTTTTCCTTTCCACCTGCGGGAAAAGATTCTGCCTCTAGCAGGAGTGGTCCCCTACTGGCCCCAGTACTCAATGAGCTCTCCTTCTTCCTGTGAGAAGCATTATGGTCTGTACCACTCATTTTACACTTATCTTATGCCATCAATCAATCAATCAATCAATAATTATTTTTTGAATGCTCACTTTATACTAGGCACTAGGACCTCTGTATATATGTCAGTGCTTCAAGGATCTCAAGGATCTTCAAGGATTCAAGCCTCAGCATAAGGTAGTTCTTCTGAGGTCTGGGTCCTCTCTGCTCCTCAACAATCCTTCTATTCAGAAAGACCTAGACTCAAATCTCCACTTTGATTCTAACTAGGTATCCGACCAAAGGCAAAGTCACTTAATCTCTCTTGGTCTTCATTTCCTCATCTGTAAAATGGAAGCAATGTAGTATCCACCTCTTTAGTTTGTTGTGAGGCTCAAATAACATCATGCAGGCAAGGCATTTTATAAATTTTCTCTCAATGTCATAGTCTTATATGAAAGTCTTTATGATGTAGTTGGAGGGCTGGCCTTGAAGTCAGGAGAATCTGGGTTCAAATTCCTTCCCTTATTTATACTAGCTATGTGACCATGGGCATTGTCCCCTAACTTCTCAGGACCCCAGGTAGGTCTCTACAACTCTGAGTTATAGATGTCTTACTCATCAGCAATGGAGAGAGTCTCTATGAATAAAAGAAATGACAAAGCAGTTGTTAAGTATTTACCAAGTACTAAACACTGGGGATCAAAAAGAAAAAAGTGGGAGAAAGTCCTTACTTTTAAGATCATACTCTAATTGGGGGAAACAACCATAAAATAAAGTTCAGCTGTGGGGTAGATGGAAAGGCCTGGAAGTCCTAAGGGTTCAGTGGGGTCCTTAGGCTATGTGAGTAGGTCAGATGAGAATTATAGGGGTCGGTGAGGACAAAGATTCAGCACAGATGGGAAGGCCTTAGGAGGCAGTTACAGAGCAGATGGTAAGGCCTGGTGGTTCCCCATCTCCTCTAATTGAGCAATTAAGCATCCTAGATAGTTTCTGGGCAGTCCTCACCAGGGGAGGAGTTGAGGGGGAAAGGAAGAGGGAAGGGTGCCGCTGGTTATGGTAGGTAGTCTTCTGTAAAAGATAGGGCAGCCTATAATTTCTTGGGTCTCTTTCAACTTTAAATCCAATTATCTTATATTTCTCCTGGTCCCACCTGAGAAGGTCTTTTTAGGCCCCAAAGTGCCCAGGTTTTATTAGGGCAGACTGTCTCCCATATTCACTACCAAACCATCACATTCCTATCAGAGGGACATAGTGTTACATCCTCTGTGTAGACTAGGGTTGGGATGTGGCCGTGGGGTTAAGAGATCTTTGAGGTAAAGACCAAGTCATCCTGCTCATTGGGAGCAGGTCCAGTGGGAAAGAGTCCTAAAAACTGAATTCTTATCGAATGAAAGAATAAAATGAATAAATATGCAATCAGTTAAGTAAATGGAATGGGGAATTCATTAGTAATTCTTCCAGATCATCCTCCCTGAACCTAACACAACAGGGCCACAGGAATATTTCTGTACATGTTGACCTTATATGGGTAGCATGTAAATTAAATGCAAATAAGCACAGTATCCACCATTCCCACTTGCCCATGACTGGCTTCTCTCTTTATGCCATCTGTCTTCTTTGCTTCCAGAGTGTAATATAATGAATAGAATAATGAATACCCTTTTACACCTCTCTTTGACCCTGCCCCTCCTCCTGTACACATAATTAAATTAAATTAAACTCAGTTCAGTTCCCATTCAACAAACATTTGTTAAATGCCTACCAAGTCCAAGGCCCATGCTAGACAATGGATAAACAATGACAAAAACCACTTGCTGCAACGAGTCCTGTCTCATTCAATGGTGTTCTGTGATTTCATCTAAGCTGCCTGGGAGATAGGTCACACAGCTTGGCCTGGAGAGGAAAGAGTTATTGACCCAGTTAGATCCATTGCTAGAGACCCAATGTAGGGAAGGAGCTAAAGGGGTCAAGCAGAGGCTGCTGTCTTCTATGTAGGCGCCTTCTCCCTTCTCCTCCCCACTCTTTCTCACCCATTTCTCAAAGCATCTCCTATTTGTTTAACTCTGGCCTGGGCACCTCCCTCACAACAATCCTGTGCCAAAAAGGATTCAGAGTGGTCCCATCCTTTCATTATACAGATGACAAAGTGACTTGTCAGACCAAATCATGAGGGGTGAGGTAATTAAGCCAGAATTCTAACCAGGTCCTCTGGCTCCAGATCCAGACATTTTCCTAATATGTCATTCTCCCCATTCTACATATGAAGCAATTGAGGCACAGAGTGGCTTAATCACAATTGTATTCAAGCCAGGACTTGGTGATGGACATTTTCTTCTTCCTATTTCTTTTTTGTCTTCTTCCCTTATCCCTGAAGAATCTAAGTGGCAGGTAACTGGGAAGTAGATATGGCCCCGGGGGTGGGGCAGTGGTAACCAGTCCAATCCCCATTCCTCACTCTCTAGCCCCAACTTCAAGCCCTGTCTCTTCCTGAAAGAAGCAAAGGGACAAAAGAGAGTTCCAGTTCTCCTTTCCTTAGTCCCTGTACTGTGATTCCCATAGTTCTGCTGATTAGCAGGACACTTCTAGGTCAGTCTGCCAGTCCTGAGGATGTCACAGGTAAGCTTCTGGTGGGGAATCTGGGGTGAAATTTGGCGATGAGGGGCTAAACTAGAAGTGACCTGGAGAAGTCATTATGTCCCTCCCTCTGCCTCAAGCAAAGACCTGCCTTTCCCCCCCATTTTCCCTTCCTTTTCATGTTCGATTATGCTCTTTCTGACCCGAGGGAGGTTAGCCAGCTGATACTCCTGTTAGCCTGATATTCTTAAATTTCCTTTGTCAGAAGAGGAAATCCAAGCTATGTAGCATCTTGGAACTTCTCTGCTTTGGCTCTCCATCAAGACCTCTCTGAGGGCTGTCAAGGGTGCTCTTGACATGACCACCCATATTCAGGGGAAGGACCTGACAGGAGAGTGTCTAAACTCCATCCCCAGGCACCAAACTGCAGATGGAGTTTCTATTTTTATCCCCTGGTACCACTGCTCTGTTTGTGGGTCAATGACCTGGAAGAAACAAGCTCTCCCTCCCACTGGGACCCTCCTCCTGCCTCTCTCTCTCTCTCTCTCTCTCTCTCTCTCTCTCTCACTCTCTCTCTCTCTCTCTCTTTCTCTGTCTCTCTCTGTTTCTCTGTCTCCCTGTCTCTCTCTGATTCTCCTCTCTCTCTGTCTCTCTCTGTCTCTGTCTTTGTCTCTCTCTTTCTCTCTGTCTCTCTCCCCCCTCTCTCCCTTCTCACATTCTCTCTCTCTGAATATCTGTCTCTATCTGTCCATCCATTTCTCCCTCACCCACACCCAAGTTCCAGGTCACTCACACCTTTTCCCTTATTCTGTTCCATCAGCATGCTTTTGCATCACACATAGTCCCTCCTCTGTGAGGTTTGAATTAGAATGATTGGGAGTTAGTTTATCTGGACCCTGGTCAGCGGATATAGAACCTGGCTTCTCACATGTCCATTCCAAACTTTGGCTGATAGTCTGAGAAGGTGGATAACTATGTAATGATTTGTGAGGGAGAGAAGGCTCCCAAAGTAATCCTATTGAAGAAGTTCTTAACCTGGAGTCCACAGACACCCAAGAGATCTACATAGATTTCAGGGCCTCCATGAATGTCTGTGAAAAAATTACATTTTTATTTCTATATAATTGGTTTCCTTTGTAATTGTATGTATTTTACTTTATACATTTAAAAACATTATTCTACAGATTGAAGCATACTTTTTTTTACTTTGCTTTTCTTGGGTTTTTATTTTGGTCTTTGTTTTCTTAACAAGTTAACATGACTAATATGGAAATATGTTTTGCATGACTACACATGTATAACCTATATCACATTGCTTGCCTTCTCATGTGGGGAGGGAGGGAGAGAATTTGGAACTCAGTTTTAAAAAATGAATGTTTTAAATTGTTTTTACATGTGATTAGGGAAAAACAAAATGCTAAATAAAAATTAAAATAAATAAAAATAACATTATTCTGAGAAAGTGTCCATAGGTTGCCATGCATGTGCAAGCATGTACACACACACACATACACACACACAGATACACACAATGCTCTGCAGAGATTAATTTCCCAGAGTACAGCATTATTCTATAACTACTTAATTTTTTTTAATGCAAATACTTCTGAGAGGTCTAGTAACAGTAATTGACTACTGACTATGTGAATGGGTCCATTGGTTTTCCTCAGAAAAGAGGGAAATATCCATTAGACCATGCTGCCTTCACATAATAGTAGTGTGGTTATTTATGTATCATACATATACAAATGACTACAATGAAAATTTGAGCATGTTAGAAAGATAGAAACAAGTTACTACGTGAGGTCTGAGGAAAGGAAGAGAATTTGTGAGGCAAGAGTTTATCTGAGGGGTACTACTTGAGCCAGAACCTGACAGACGAGTAGAAATTTCAACAGGTAGAGATGGGGGAAGGAATTAGTAGACTGACCCTGTTGGCCAGATGAGATGTTCTCTTTTCTTAGAGTTTCATAGCATTTCTCTTTATCCCCTATTCTTTTCTGCCCATTCATTTCTTCTTCCCTGAGACTTTGTTTCCTTGGACTTTAGGACTTTATCCTGGGTCACTGCATCTAAGATGGAACATGTGTCCCTGTTCCCTATCACCTTCCTATTCCTTAAAGCTATGCCCTTCTTAATGCAGCCCAAACTTTTTTGGCTGCCACATCATACTGATGTCTCATATTGAGTTTATAGACACTAAAACATCCAAATCATTTTTTCTCTTTTAAATAGCACTTTATTCTTTCCAATTACATGTAAAGACAATTTTTAACATTAATTTTTTTTAAAATTTGAAGTTCCAAATTTTCTTCCTCTCTCTCTCTCTCCTTCTACCTCCCTTAGATGGTAAGCAATTTGATATAGGTTATATATGCTCAATTATGTAAAAAATATTTCCATATTAGTCATGTTGTGAAAGAGGAAACAGAACAAAAGGGAAAAAAAAACATGAATAAAAGTGAAAACAGCATGCTTCGATCTGCATTCAGACTCCGTCAGTTCTTTACCTGGATGTGTATGGTAAACTCAAATCATTTTCAAAAACATTGATGCCTAATGATGCCTTTCTATTCTTACATTTCTGAAACTGATGTTTTTGTACCCAAGTACAAGACTTTATGTTTATCCCCAGTAAATTTCATCTGACTAGATCCAGCCCAATGTTCTATCCTGTCAAGATCTTTTTGGCTCCTGACACTTTTATCCAGTGTGTTAGCTGCCCCTCCTGGCTCTGTGCCCTACCGTACATGCTAGGACTCCTGGAAAGTTCTCTGCCTACACGGCTCTTAAGCATCATTAATCTATATCAATTTAATTAGTTTCTCAGGGTCCTTCAGGATGGTCCTCCATGAGGTCACATTGTGCTTGGAAAGCTCTAATCCTAATTTTTGAGCCAGGCTCCTCAGGTGCAATGTTCCTCCATCACGATACCAATCCCCAAACAATGGCTGGCCTTCCTAAGACCCTGGTGCTAGCCTTGGCTTAACTTCATTTCTAGTTCCCTGGTTTTAGTCTATTGCCTTTATAATTCCCCTAGATGATATATCAAATACAACTTACAACACTGTCAAGGGCATCCTCAGTCAGACTAAAATGTAACTGGGAAATATTTAAAACAATAAATAGAATAGAGAAAAGAACAGAACAAGAGAGAGAACAAAGATAATGCTAATAGGTGGTTTTCAAAGTCAATATGCTGCTATTGGGGACCCTTATATATGGTTTAATGGCCCCATTTCTATTTGAGTTTTATTCCACAGCTCTAGCCTATTAGCTTTTTATCAGTGTTCCACTTGGGGCCAATTATATTATCACATTGATGCCTTGCGAAGCTCTGGAATTTTCGTATCTGCAAATCTGCCCTTTACCCAGAGCATAGGAGGTGGCTCTGTTCAGACACAGAGAAGACCCCCCCAGAGTTCTTGGAAACCATGTTTCTGAAGAAAGTGGGGAGCAAATTCCCCTCGCTGGTCAAGGGCATAATGAGGTGCATTCTCACTGTACACCCAGTGCCGATCAGAGCTCTCTTCAGAGTCCCAGGTCTGGGTCTCAGCTTCAAAACTAAAAAATACAGTAAGAGATTTGAGAGAGGCATCAGCAAATGTAACAAAATCACTAAAAAGTCAGAAAAGAAGGCCTATGAATAAAGTTTAAAGGAAGTGGAATTACTTAGCTCAGAGATGAGAAGAGTAAGGGACAACTATCATAGAATGTTAGAACAGAAAGTGACCTGGGATATCATCTAGTACAACTCCCTCATTTTAAAGATGAGGAAACTGAGGCTCAAAGATTTTCTCAATTACTTATTAATTACTTATTTACTCAAGTACTTATTAATATCACCTATTCATTTAATGGGGCGGCTAGGTAGCAGGAGCAACTAAGTGGTGCAGTGGATAGAGTGCTAGTCCTGGAGTCAGGAAGACTCATCTTCCTGAGTTCAAATCTAGCCTCAGACACTTCTAACTAGGCGACCCTGGGCAAGTCACTTAACCCTGTTTGCCTCAGTTTTCCCATCTGTAAAATGAGCTGGAGAGGGAAATGACAAACCAGTCTAGTATCTTTGCCATGAAAATCCCAAATAGGGTCATGAAGAGTTGAACGTGACTGAAACAACTGACCAACAAATTATTTAATGTCACAATCAGGTCTATGGGCTCCCCACTCAGTGCATTCCACCATACCTTGCTGCCTCTAAATATCCCAGAAATCACAGAATCTCAGAGTTGACTGAGAACTTAGAGGCCATGTAGTCCAACCTGTAGCAACAACTTACCAGGAATCACCATATATAGACCCTAGTCTATGTGGGCATGTAATATTATATATACTATAGATTACATATACAGTCAATATTCCAGATCTCTAATATCTACTCCATAAATGGTAGCTATTACAGATATTACAGTAGATATGTAGTAGTAATATTGCATGTATAGTAAATATATTAATTTTGCTGAACTACCCCAATTTCTTTTTTAATCATGGTTACAAGTGATAATTTGCTGGGTGGAGGAGGTAGGCAAGGATATAGTTAGAAAGGAATGAGAAGTAAAGAAAGTCATCAATTCAAAATACAAAAGTATAATATATAAATTACATGTAAATATATAATATAATGATGAAATTATATGTAAATATATATTATATATAAATATATGAATATGTACACACATATATGTGTAAATATATGTCTATATACACACATATATTATTTATCTATACACACACACAGACATGCCCCCTACCCTATGCTAATTAGCTTCCTAGCCTGAGGCCTCTTAGCATCTGCCATTTTGGATCTACCAGACCTCTCGCCATTTCCTGAGTGAGTTCATCCCACTTTGGGATAGCTTGAATTGTTAGGAAGTTTTCCCTAAAATCTGCCTTTCTGCAACATTGAACAATAACATTGTTCCTGGGTCTTCACTTTGCAGTCAAGTAGAATGAGCCTAACTCATTCTCATTTACTCCGCATTCCCCTCAAACTGGTCTCCTTGCTGTTCTCTAAATTTGACATTCTATCTCCTACCTCCATGTCTTTGCACAAAGGGTCCCTCTCCCCATGCCTAGAGTACATTCCCTCTTTATTTACCTTTAGCTTCCTTCTAAGCTAAACTAAACCAACATTCCTTTTCCTAGGAGAAATCTTTCCTGATCCACTCAGGTGTTAGTACTTACTCCCACCTCACATTATCACGTATATATTTATCTACTCAGTGTTGTATCCTCCTACTAGAATATAAGATCCTTGAGGTTAGGGACCATTTTTTAATTTTATCTTTGCATCTCTAGCTCCTAGAACAGTGACTTAAATGATTTTATTGTTGTTAATTAGTTGTGTCTGACTCTTTGTGACACCATTTAGAGTTTTTTTGGCAAAGGTACTAGAGTGATTTGCCATTTCCTGTTCCAGGTTATTTTACAGATGAGGAAACTGAGGCAAACAGGGTTAAGTGACTTGCCCAGGGCCACACAGCAAGTAAATATCTGAGGCCAGATTTGAACTCAAGTCTTCCTGACTCCCCGCCTGGTACTCTGTTCACTGTGCTACCTAGATGCCCTTGATTTACACAGTGTAGGTGCCAAATAAATGCTTGATGGATTGGATTAGATTTGACTGGATTTTAACTCTGAGACTCTGTGATTCTGTGACCTTGAGTAAATCACTTAATCTTGTTGAGCCTGTTTCCTCCTCTTTTAAATGAGGGGGTTGGATAAAATAATCTCAAAGATCCTTTCTATCTCTTAATCCTATGATCCTTTTGACCACACATCCCAGAAGCGTCCAGTCACACACTGTTTTTGACCGGCCCATGAGACTGCTGGTCAACCTGACATTCTTCAGGGTGACAGATTGTATTGAATCAGAAACTCCCCAGGAGACTGAGGGTTGGGGAGAAGAGAGCATAAGCCAGCTCCCCAGTTTGATCCCAGCCAGTCAGGCCATTTTGCTTCTAGTTGGGGATACAGCTGTGCAAAACTAAATCTCAAGAGCGACATCACACAGATAGAGAAGGATGGCAGAGGGGCAGCTAAAATGATCAGGCAGACGTAGCAGCGTTCACATGAGTACTGACTAAAAAGCTTCGGACCTTTCAGTCTGAAAAGACATAAACCAGAGGGAGATATGATCAAAGCCTATAAAATCATGAAAGGTATTTTGTTTGCCACATCTCTACATAACAGAACTACAGGGCACCCTTTGAAGCTTGAAAGAGATAACAACTTTACACAGAGGGGAGTAAATATGGGGAACTTGTTGCCCCCAAGAGGTTGTTAGGGCTGAAGATGTAGCAGGAGTCAGAGATTGTTAGTGCTGGAGGGGACCTCACAGATAGGAGCAAGCTTGGTTTAGAGACATTATAAGTGCGAGGCAGCTCGGTTAAATAATAATGATAATAATATGGATAAGTGACAATTAAACAGCACTTTAAGGTTTGCAGAATGTTTAATAGACAGTAATAATAATAGCTAATATTTATGTAGTCTCTATTATGTGCCAGGCACTATGTTAAGCACTTTATAAGTATTATCTCATTTGATCCTCACAACAATGCTGGGAGGCAGGGGATATTATTATCCCCATTTGACTGTTGAGGAAGCTGTGGCTAAATGACTTGCCCAAGATCACAAAGCTAGTAAGTGTCTGAGTCTGGTTGTGAATTATCAAGTCTTGGTGAGGTCTCTGTGAGAGATAGAAAATGGAAGGAGGGGCAGAAGATAAGATTTAAGATGAATGCAAGTTTGTTAACTATGGAGCAGGCATTTCAGAGGGCACAGTGGAAGAAACAGGCAGATCTGGAGTGGGATGTTTGGGGAATAAGGTTGAAAGGGATGAGAGAAATAAGGGAGCCGGGAGGGGATGGGGAATAGGTTTTGTATCATGACAGCTAGAGGTTCAAAGTCACGGGGATGGGGGACTGGATGATGAGGTTCCTGGAATGAATTCAAGTAGAATATCAGTGTCTAGAGAGGGGATCATTGAGGGAAGTAGGTGATTAGACTGTTTAAGAATCTCTGTTGAGGTCCCATGTCCTAGTGGGTGGAGATGTTGAGTCCTGGGAGCTGTCTAGGAGGGCCATCTCAGAACAGCCAAGAGCAGGCAAAGGTATGACCTAGGGTAGTCCAGAAAGGATGGTCCTGCTGGCAATTAAAGCCTACTGAAATGACACACAGAATGAGCTATCTCCAAATATCATTGCCTAGATTCCGCAATTACGGCTTCTTTTATAGGATCAACTGAGGCCTAGAGAAGTGAAAAAGGTGTAGTGGAGAAAGAAGTCAAGTGTCAAGGAGGGAACAGGGAGAAGATAAGAAGGGGAGCAAGAGGAACTAAGTCAATTTCATGTTTTGTTCATCATGGATTAATTCAGAATATGTCCCTAACCATTTGAAGGTAACTCCATGGAAGCCCCCTAGAAAGTGCTTATGCAGAATGTCTTTTAGAATTGCAGACATCTGGGAGTCAGATCTTGAAGCCCTGAGGAGGCTTGATCAGGCCCTGTGAGTTGGAAAGGAAAAGTCTTAAGACAGTAAATATCACAGCAAACAGCTTTTTCCCATCACCTACTCCCTTGATCTGAAAGAGAGTGTGCCCCTAAGTCTGGTCATATCTGGTGCAGGGCAGAAAAGACTTTGTCCCAGGGCATTGACATCCAGTGGGTACACTTCTGCTTTTCCTCTGGGAAGGAATGCTTCCTACCCACCCTATCCTGACAGGGTAGCTGCTATCCCTACAGTGTGCTTCATGGTCCTCTGCTGGCATGCACACTAGGCCAGAGTCCCATTGTAGTGGCACTCTTCTCAAAGGACTGGATCCTATGGGAGATGGATTTCCCTTTTTCTAGGCAGAACTACTCATATTGTCACCATTATTGTGAACCTGCTCCAACCCTGACCAGAACACTGTCACTCTGGTTGGTTGGTAATTGTCCTTCACTGGTTGGTTGTCCTTCATGCTTGAAGAGGACCAAATGACATCACTATGTTGGGGTCAAAGTACAGTGTGTCTGATTGTGGCTGATCAGGCCAAGAGGAGCTCAGAAGGTTCTACCACAGGCACAAACAGTCCATATGAATATTTGGAGTGGAGATGTCTCTAAATTTGCACATCTCACATTTCTTTTGAGCTACTGCAATTTTGCTTTGTTCATAGAGCACAGTGCCTTCTTTAATATGGACATGTCATGCTGGGTGGTTCTGTACCAGTCTCTCCTAACCAATACTAAAGTTCTTCAAAGAGACCTTGATAGTGTCTTTGTACTACTTCTTCTGACCTCACTTGAGCGCTTGTCTTGTTTGAGTTCTCTGAAAAATAGTTTTTTTAGGCAAATGTACATTTGGCATTTGAACAATGTGGCCAGCCCATAAAAATTGAACTCTCCACAGTAGAATTTGAATCCTTGGCAGTTCAGTTCAAGAAAATACCTCAGTGTCCAGGACCTTATCTTGCCAAGTGATCTTCAGAATCTTCCTAAGACAATTCATATGGAAGTGATTCAGTTTCCTGGTATGGTATCGTCCAGGCATACAACAATGAGGTCAGCACAATGGCCCTGTAGACCTTTAGCTTGGTAGGCAGCCTAATACTTTTCTCCCACACTTTCTTTCAGAGCTTCCCAAATATTGAGCTAACTCTGGCAATGCATGCATCAACATCATCATTTATATCCACATCTCTGAAAGTATACTGCCCTGGCAGTACACTTATCCACAGCCTTCAATATTTCTCTATTGTGTTAACCTATGGTTCCACATATGGATGGTTCAGTGCTGACTGGTAGAGAAACTCTGTTTTCTTGGTGTTAATTGTTAGGCCAAAATTAGCACAAGTGGCAGAGAATTGATCCATACTCTATCACATCTCAGCCTCAGGGGCTGCGCCGAGTGCCCAATCATGTGCAAACAAAATCACCCACCAACTCTCCCTCCACTTTAGTCTTGCCTTGTAGCCTTTTCAAGTTAAATAATTTACCATCAGTGCAGTAGCTGACATATACACATTTGACATACTTTTTTTGACATATATTTTGACCATAGGGTAGGAGCCTTGCCTGCTGTGGTAAGCAGGCCAGGATTAGGTTAGGTAAAGCAGATGATTTTTTCTTGCCCCTTCCTCACAGCAAGAGATGAGCAGTGTGGTTCTTAAAAAAAAGGCTGCTTAGACACCCAGGAGCTGCCAAATCCCATTAGTGCTTTAGTCCAGTGAGATGACCTTATGCTCTGGGCCACCTATGTGCAGGGTTTGACTACGGCTCCCAGTGTATCTATACCTGTTGCTTTTTTCACTTACCCATCACCACGGGAGGTAGGTGAAAATGGGAGAATTGTATGGGTTATGTCTTTTGACTTGTACATAAATTGGATTTAAGAGAGGTAGAGTTGCACAGAATCATTGGCCTCACCTTCTCTTCCAGACAACTAGCAATGGCTTGGATTGCAGTGGAGGACCTTGGTGTCTCCAATGTCTGACCAAGCTCTAAGCATTCCACAGCACCTGTTTCCACCAATGGAACAAATTCTTCATATCTGTCCATTCTGCCAGAGGAAGTTTTCACATGCTTGGGGTAGATACCCCCCAACTCACCAAGAGTTTGAGGCCTGTTGGTTGCTCTCAACCTGGTTTAGCCCATTTACTCAAATGGTTTACTGGGGTGTGGCCAACATTTTACAGATGGGGAAATTGAAGCCAAAAGAGGTTAGGTGCCTTGCTTAGGGTCATACAACAAATAAGTGTCTGATGTGATATTTAAACTCAGTTCTTCCTGACTTTGGGCTCCCTTTATCTACTTAGTTGACTCTACAAAACAAGACCTAGGGTCTCACATGAAGTAAAAGTTAACATTTCCAATTCTCTGAGCTAGGAGTGACTCCCACTAGTCTTTAAGAGGCAAGGATTCAGCAGGAAACTTAGATGCACAGAATATCAATCAAATGAGATATTTGTAATGTACTTAGCACAATGCTTGGCAAATAGTAGGCATGTAATAAATACTTGTTCCCCTTCCCCTTCCTCCCATAATAGTGGAACTAGAAAGCTACTTGAAGATCATCCTGCCCAATTATTGCTGTCATTTTACAGAAGAAGAAGCTGAATGGAACCTGAAGGGAGGAAGGCGACTTGCCTAAGGTCATACAGATACAAAATGGCGGCTAATGGCTGAGCTGGGATAGAAACCCAGGCCACCTAATTCCTTGTCCAGTCCTCTTGGCCCACTTTCATTGGGGGAAGAGAACTGCAAATGCAGATAGGACAGGATGGCCAACCCTTTATTCCTTGGCATGTCTTCTCTTTCTCCTTACGCTGCACCCCACCTACATCCTAGGCTAAATGACACCCTGAACCTGGTGGCTCTCACAGAGCAGGATAGAGATTTGACTAATTAAGGGAATATTAAAATGCTGAGAAGAGATACTCATTCACAGGCCAAAAAGCTTCACTATTCATGCAAATAAATCCATGAAGAGATTGAAGTGTAATTACTTTTTTTTAACAGCAATATTTATTAAGATCTATTATTCCTTAGCTGAGTTACATTTAACTCCAATGGCTTCAAAGTAATAGCTTGAAAATATTGAATGCTCTGACTAATTAAATAATACAGCTAATTCCAATTACACAATTGACACCAACCGAGAGATGGGCGATGTCTGCAGAAGCCTAATTAATATGATAAATGCCACTGCCATTCCTGATTTAATAGGACTGGACTATTTGTAAAGAGTGCCCAAATCACAGTAATAGTAAATGATCCTCTTGCCTGAGGGGGAACCAACTTAGAAGACACGGGTAGCTGTGGCTACTAGTATATCTTGAAGGAGACAAGCCACAGGAGAAGAGGGAAATTTTTTTGGAACGTGACATGAAGAATTCTCAAGACAGTCTCTGGTTCAGGATCCATGTGTACATATGATTTAAAATTGAGGATCCACTTTGGTGGGTGGTGGTATAGCCATAACATAACAAAGACATGCAAACTAGACCAGGTTCCATGGCTCAGTGCCTGATAGAAATTAGGCCAGAGCTAAAAGCTCTCAGATCATCATCAAATAAGCTCTTCACTGAGAATTGAAAATGTGTATCCCAATCTATGTCCTGCCCATTGTTTTCCCAGTCATCAGGTAAATTTCCTCTTACACGGGGAAGTATGGGTCTGAGGGGAAGGGGTGGTATTTGGGCCAGATCTACAAAGATCAAATGAGGTCTAAACAAAATAATATACGTAAATTACCTTGTGGACTACAACATGCTACATACACGTGATCTACTAGAACTGTTGTTATTATAATTGCATGAGATAACCATTTGCAGGACCATTGGCCCAGAGGCAAACAAATGGATTGGCTCCAAAAAAATGCTGCATGAATAGTCCCATGAAATTTGGAGCATCTAAGGCAAGGAGGGAATAAGCATTTATATAGAGCCTACTATGTGCCAGGCACTGTGCTAATTACTTCACAAATATTATCCCTTTTATCTTCACAATAACACTGAGAGGTAGGTGCCATTATTATCTTCATTTTACAGACAAGGAAACTGAGGCAGACAGAATTTAAGTAACTTGCCCAGGATCACACAATTAGTAAATGTCTGGGGCTGAATCTGAAGTTAGGTCTTTCCAACTCCAGGCCTAGCCTCTATCCTACCTGCCCTTCCTACCTGTCCAATGGGGGAAAAACAAAGAAATAAACAAATGAAAATGTGCCCTGGGCTAGAATATTATTGAATTCAATAAGAATTTATTAAGGTCTACAGCAGTTTGCATGGAGTGTGCAGAACATGGAGGATAGGAATAAGAGAGGAGATTAAAAAGGGATGCTGGCACTAGATGATGAAGGGTCTTGATGTCAGGTAAAGTAGTCTAAATGTTATTCAGTAGGCAATAGAGAGTCACTGAAGATTTTAGAGGAGAGGAATGATATGTTCAGATCTATGCATATATAAGAGAGACTATTCTGTAATAGTATGAAGGATGGATTGGAGAAGGGCTAGGATGGCACTGAGAAGGCCTATTAGTAGTCTATTCCAAAAGTCCAGATGAATCCTATGTCATACTGGATAGAGAACTGACTTAAGCATTAGGAAAACCTGGATCTGAGTCCCATTTCTGACCTGGTTTTCTGACCCTGGACAAGATATCTAACTTTTCAATGCCTCAGGCAATTCTCTAAGACCATAATTTCCAAAGTAGTTTCCAATCTGTTTGGGCAAAGGGTTCCCAGTTCCCAACATCAATGAAATGATAGTTCTTCTAGAGCAAAAATGAGCATACTGCATGTGAGAATAGAAAGCAGGTACAGGTATGAAAGATAATGGGGAAAGGACTTGGTAACAGATTGTAGATAAAACAACTTTGGTCCATTCCGCCAACTCACTGGTTGAGGGCAGAAAGTGGACTTTCAGCTCACTCCACTTTCTATCTGAATGTCTGCTTGGTTTCAACCCTATGGAAAATATGTCCCCTAGAGTCCCCTTCCTCTCCTCCCCTCTTTCAGCTTCTTTTGGCTTGTCTTCTCTCATTAGATAGTAAATTCCTTGAGGGTAGAGACTGGCGTTCTTTTTCTTATTTGTAGCTCCAGTACTTAGCACAGTGCCTGGAACATACTCCTTTGCTCCCCATTGACACTTTTAGGTTCTCTCTGTCCCCCCATCATTTAGTAACCTCTTTTCCTTTGAGGGTCACCCAATCCATATCTGCCACCCAATCAAAATTCTGGAAACTGTTGTCTCCCAACTTCCAGGACATTTCCCTTCTTTCTTCAATGAGTTCAGTGCCTAGCCCAGAGTCTTTCTCTCCTCCCCAGGTGCTGCCCTCATACTAGAGAATTTCAACATATATAGATAGTCTCTCAAATACCCTAAGCTCCCAGTTCTTCAACTTGCTTATTTCCCATTACTAACTCCTTCACCTCACATCAGCTACACACAGAGATAGTCATACCCTTGATATTGTTATCACCCACACTATTCTACGTCCATGTTTATAAGTGCTAAAATTCCCTTATCAGACCACAATCTGTTATTTCCACTTCTCCCTATGTTTTACAATCCCAAAGTCTGTTCTTAGTCCTCATCATGACATTGAATCCCATGAACTCTTAGTTCTTTCCCAAGCCATTAACCCTAAACTGGCTACACGCTTCTTCCTCCATTTAAATTCCACTTTAACTCTGTACTGTCCTCTTCTCTTGAATTCCTTGCCTCTATCCAACTGCTACTAATCCTGCTTTGCTAACACTCAGCCTTGGATTACTCTCACTATCCTATGCCTTTGCTCCTACTCACCTGCTGCTAAACTAAGCTGGATAAAGTCATTGAAACCATGCTGACTGGATCCACTACAAATTTTTTTTTTTACATAATCTCAACTGGGCAAGAAATGCAGGAAGATCATCCTTTTACACCTCCTTAATTGACTCACTATTCCCCTCTCCACAGCAGTTCATTCAAACCTTTTCATCTCTCCTCAAGCTTCCCATGGCTCCTCTTCCCCTACCCTCTCTGTTGAGAACCTAGTCATATATTTTGCCAGAAAAAATTGAGGTCATTAGCTGAGAGCTTCCTCTTCTACACTGTGCCTCATCTTACAGCCCTCAGATGCCTTTTGCCACTATCTTAGCCTTCACTCCTCTCTCATATAAGATGTCCCTTCTCCTTGTTAAACAATACCCTTTATATGCATGTGATCCTACCCCATCATCTTCCCTAGTAGACTGCCCCTTCTATTCCTCCTATCCTCACTTATCTTTAGTCTTGTCTGATGGATGCTTCCCTACTGCCTACAAACATGCCCCTGTGTCCCTAATCCTCCAAAACCTCTTCCTTGACTCATCCATCCCTACTAGCTATGATCTTATATCTCTCTTGCCTTTTGTGTCTCAGTTCTTTGAAAAGGTTATCTGTCATAGCCCTTCTTCTTCCTTTCCTCTCATTATCTTCTTAACTCTCTACAATCTGGCTTCTAATCTCATCATTCAACTGAAACTGCTCTCTTTAAAGTTATTAATGATCTCTTGATTGCCTAATCTAATGACTTTTTCTCAATTCTCATCCTTCCTGACCTCTCTTCAGCCTTTGACAGTGTCAATTACCCTCTTCTCCCCGATACTCTTTTCTCTCTAAGTTTTCATGATGCTACTCTCTCCTGGTTCTTCTTCTTCCTATGTGACTGTTCCTTCTCAGTCTCTTTTGCTGCGTCTTCATCCAGGTTACATCTGTTAACTGTGGGATTCTTACAGAGCTCTGACCTAGGTCCTCTTCTCTTCTCCCTTTATATTATTTGTAAGGGGCATGAGCTTGTCATGTCCAGATCACCTAACATGGAGATTCCCTGCATTCTGTAATTCTTACCAGGGGGTGAAGGCAGCCTCCTTTAACTGACTAATTAGTCAGAACATGTGATACCTTTGACTAGCTAGACTGAGACAAAAAATTGCACTTTTTTTGATTCTGTACTTAGAAGGCAAAGATCAGATATCACGAACTGAACTGAGAGGGAGTCTACTTCCCTCCTCCTTTTTCAAGAAATGTACCTGGGGTCTCTGTTCTGTTTTATTTGTCCTTTTTAGTTTCAGGTGCCAGTGGTGATTTCCCCCACTGAATTTGGGAATTAGAATCATGGAGACCTTGGAGCCAGGATTACAGGTAGAATGGTCCAGGAAGCCTGAAGAAACCAGGGTATTTGGGACTCAAGCCCAAGGGTGGAACAGGGTTGGACTTGAAACCGGGGTTATGTGCTCTATAGGAACTGAGCCAATACATGAACTTTCCCCATCCCAGGGATTGAGGTGGTGCAAAAGGAGGATAGTTAAGCCCCATGTCTTGGGGAATAAATTTGTATATTTGTGACTATGCCTCTTGAAGTAAATATTCCTTTGTAAAAGCAAATCTGAATGTTAGTGGGTAAATAGAATTGGGGCACAAGGAACTTTCCCTGCACTTGAGGGAACACTGTCTGTGGGGGTTGGAGACATTTATAGAGAGTCTAGACACCACTGAGCCCCTTAAGGGCACTGAAGAACCATGGGTGAAGGATGAAGTGTGACCTTCCTGACCTTCAGGCAGTGAGGACCAGGGTAGTCAGTGTTATAACATTTTACTTGGTGGTCTTGGCAACTCCCATAGATTTAATTATCATCTCTATGCTAATGATTCTTTTTAAAAATTTTTATTTATTTATTTTTAGTTTTCAACATTCACTTCCATAAGATTTTGAGTTCTTAATTTTCTCCTCTTTCCTCTCCTCTCCCTTCCCAAGATGGCATGCAATCTGATATAGATTCTACGTGAATGTATAATTCATATTAAAAATATTTTCACATTAGTCATGTTGTGAAGAAGAATTAGAACTAATGGGAGGAACCATGAGAAAGAAGAAACAAACAAACAAAAGAGAGTAAATAGTATGCTTCTATTTGCATTCAGACTTGATAGTTCTTTCTCTGGATGTGGACAGCATTTTCCATTGTGAGTCTTTTGGAGTTGTCTTAGATCCTTGTGTTGCTGAGAAGGGCTAAGTCTATCACAGTTAGTCATCGCACAATGTTGCTGTTACTGTGTACAATGTTCTCCTGGTTCTGCTCACGTCGCTCAGCATCAGTTCATACAACTCTTTCCAGGTTTTTCTGAAGTCTGCCTGCTCATCATTTCTTATGGAACAATAGTATTCCATTACATTCATATACCAAAATTTATTCAGCCATTCCCCCATTGAAGGACATCCCCTCAATTTCCAATTTTTTGCCACCACAAAAGGAGCTACTGTAAATATTTTTGTACATGTGAGTTCTTTTCACATTTTTATGCTGTCTTTGGGATATAGACCTAGAAGTGGTATTGCTGAGTCAAAGGGCATGCAGTTTTATAGCCCTTTGGGCATAGTTCCAAATTGCTCTCCAGAATGATTGGATCAATCCACAACTCCACCGACAATTATGATAATGATTCTTAAATCTATTTATAGGGGCAGCTAAGTGGTACGGTGGATAGAGTGCTGGGCCTTGAGTTAGGAAGAACTGAGTTCAGATCTGGCCTCAGACACTTACTAGCTGTGTGACCCTCAGCAAGTCACTCAACCCAGTTTGCCTTAGTCTCCTCTTCTGTAAAATGAGATGAAGAAGGACATGGCAAACCACTTCATTGTCAGTGCCAAGAAAATCCCAAATGGGGTCACAAGCGGTCAAACATAACTCAACAACAACAACAACAACAATCTCTCTCTTGAACTCTAGTCTCATATCTCCAACTTTCTACTGTATATTTTGAACTAGATGTTCCACGGACATCTTAAACATGTCCGAAACAGAATTTATTATCTGTCCTCCTAAACCTTCCCTTCTTTTTTACTTCCCTACACCACCATCCCTCCAGTCACCCAGATTTACAATGTAAGTGTTATCCTTGTATCCTTACTCTTTCGTCCTCCATATCAATCTGTGTCCAAATGCTACTGAGTTTACCTTCATAACATCTCTAGTGGTGTTCCCTTCTCTCCTCTAACATGGCTGCTATCCTAGTACAGACCCTTATCACCTCATGCCTAGACTATTGCAATAGCCTGCTGCTTGGTCTTTCTGCCACAAGACTCTCTCTCCTCTAGTCTATACTCCACTTAGCAGACAAATTGATCCTCTTGAAGTGTAGGTCTGACCATGTCATTTTCCTATTCAATAAACTCCCATGTCTCTCTATCACCTCCAGAATGAAATATAAAATCCTATGTCTGGCATTCAAAGCCCTTCATAACATGGCCCATCCCTTACCTTTTCAGTCTTCCTATATTTTACAGTCCCTCACATACCCTTTAATTCAGGGTCACTAGCCTCTTTTCTGTTCCTCATACAAGACATCCTGTCTCCTGACTTGGACATCTTTACTGGCTGTCCCCTATGCCTAGAACTCTCTCCTTCTTCATCTCTGCCTCCTAGCTTCCCTGGCTTCCTTCAAATACCCACAAAACTTTACCTTCTGGCGGAAGCTTTTCCTGATCCCCCTTCATGCTGGTGCTGTCCTTCTGTTGATTATCTCCAATTTATCCTGTATTTAAATCATTCATTTCCCTATACATCAGGAGTCCGTAACCTTTTTTTGAGTCATATACTCTGTTGGGAGTCTGGTACAAGCTATGGACTACTCAGAGCAACATTTTTAAATACATAAATTAAAAGGCACAGGATTACAAAGGAAATAGTTATCAAAGCATATATTTAAAAAACCCCAGGTTTACAGATCACAGGTTAAAACTCCCTGCTATTTATAGACATCTATATATCTGTATCTCTACCTGTATCTAGATCTACAATTATGTATCTATATGTAGAAACAGAGACATTTGTATCTAGATAGAAATATCTTTATGCAGTTAGACAGTAAATTGATAAACATTTATTAAAGACCTACTATGTGTTCTAAAGGCTGAAGATTCAAAGAAAGGCCAAAGACTGTCCCTGTTCTTAAGGATCTCAGAGTCTAATAGAGAGAAAATATGCAAACAAGTTAGATACAAGATAAATTGGAAGTAATTAACAGAAATATTTATAAATCTATATCTACATATATAGCCGAGTTTCTTAGCAAGCTTTGTGAACTTGGTTTTAAAAATATTTTGATTATGTTTCAATTTAGATATAGACATAGTATGTAAGTATCTATATCTCTCTCTCTTTCTATCCCATCTATCATCTATGTATCTGTCCATCTGTCTGTCTATCTATCTATCCCATCTAGTGATAACAGACATTCAGTATGATAAAATAGTAACTCACATTTCTGTAGCACCTGAAGATTTGCAAAGTACTTTCCTCACAATGATCCTAATGTAGGTAAGTACTAGTTTGATTATCCTAATTTTTATCAGTTTTCCAGATGAGGAAACTGAGGCTCAGTGAGTTAAAGGGTCTTGACTGCTCATGAAACCAGTAAGGAACAGAACCAGGACTCATCATCCCTTAACCCTCAGACCCAGTCCTTTATACAGTCTTTCTCAATGGACTATTGAACTGAGTTTGTATATTTTCAGCTGTTCACTTAGCAGACTCAGATTTTGTGGACTGGTAGATTTAGGAGCAATTTTCTTCCCTGTTCCGAAATATCTCCATGGAAGAAAAGATTCCATAGCTCCCCCTGGAACCCACTCCAGAATTCTGCCCTTTTGGGGATAAAATTTTCCTTCACATCTAACTCAAGTTTCTCTTGCTCTGGACTGTGCCCCTATGGTTGGCAGATGAAGCCTCCATTGTCCTAGGGTGAGAGGTTGGGCTCATCTGTACCTCCATCATGGCCTTCCAAGTCCCAGGCATCCCTGAATGCCCTCATTGGGAGGGGATCTCTCCATGGTAACTGCTGAGGCTATGATATGAGTGAACTCCTTAAAATTCACTTTGGAAAAAAGAACATGGATTTGCCAGAAACTCTGAGCTGAGGCCTTGAGCAGACCACCCCTCCTTGGGGCTGGATCTGGAGTCAGGAAGCATAAGAACAGAGTTGTCATTCTGCGGGAGCCTGGGATGATAATAGGTTTTTTGCCTCCCCAGAGTTGGAAAGGTGTTAATCTAGTGACTCATGAGCTCCAAATAAAAAAGAAAAACAGCTGAAAATGAAACTACATTCTATTCTCTGGTTTCTCTGTGGAGCCTAGCAGAGCCTTTTAGTTTGGTTGGGAAGATTTGGACTTTAACTAGATGGAACTGAGGGCAGCTAGGTGGTACAGTGGGTAGTTCTGGGCCTGGAGTCAAGAAGATTCATCTTCCTCAGTTTAAATTTGGCCTTAGACACTTACTAGCTATATGACTCTGGGAAAGTCACTTAACCCTGTTTGCCTCAGTTTCCTCATCTGTAAAATGAGCTGGAGAAGGAAAAGGCAAACCATTCAAGTATTTTTGCCAAGAAGACCCCTAATGAGGTCATGAAGAGTTAGGCACAGCTAAAAAACAACAAATAACAACAAAAGACGAAGCAAAATTTTTCTTTGTTTTTTTTTTTTAAGCTAAATTTTAACTCTGAAAATTAGAGATGCAATCTACAAGAGCAGCTCTGTTTGGATGAGCCCCCTCCCTCAAGTCAAATCTTCCCCACCCAACTTTCCAGTATATATTGAAGAGTGAATTAATCTTAGTATTCATCTCCAGTGAAAACATAGATAGCAAAAATAGGCCCAGAACAGGGCAGGGGGATTGATAAGGGAGCCAGTTTGTGGATGAAAGTTCTCATTGAGAGACAACCAGATTAGAAGGAAACTTACAATATGTGAATAGGCTTGTGAGAATGCCTGTGTTAGTTCATGTAATGAATGAGAGTGCATGTTGGTTCACATATGTGCATGTTCATGGGTGCTAGTGTGGGTACATATGTACACATGCATATGAATGTGCTACAATGCATGTATATGGAAATATACATGGACATGTAGTTAGTGGGTGGGATAAGTATATACAAGTGTAGTGATATATGCATGTGAGGACATGTGTGTTAATGACTGCAAGTCATTTTTTTTTTTGAGGCAATTGGGGTTAGGTGACTTGCCCAAGGTCACACAGCTTGTAAGTGTCTGAGTCTGGATTTGAACTCAGGTCCTCTTGGCTCCAGGACTGGTGCTCTATCCACTGTGCCATCTAGTTGTCCCTCATGCAGCAATTCTTGAACAAATCTATGATCTTATGCACTGGATCCTCCTCTCTCCAGTGGTGCAGAGCAAGACCTATCCATGTGTTCTTATCTTGCTCCACTTTTGTTCATGTTCTCCAACAATCTGCCATAGGGGATGGCTCCAATGTGCTGGAGGCCTTCTTTTAGGCCTAATATTCCCTGGCTTCCAGGGCAGCAGCCAAGGCTTGTCTGCCTGCTACCCCTCCCCCGGAGATGGGCCAGGACCAATTCCTTTTCTAATCATCCCTTTCCTGGTTGGTGTCTCCTGTAGGTTCTTATGTGCAGAAGACATTGTGAATGGGGGCCTGCAGCCTATTCACTCCCACTTCCTGCCTCCCTGTTGCCTTTACCTAACCCACAATTTGGACTCCTTAGTGATTGTGAGGTTTCATTATCTACAGTCATCTAGCATCACTGGCAGAATGCTGGTGGTAAAAAGATTGTGTATGTCTCTCTGTGTGTGTGTGTGTGTGTGTGTGTGTGTGTGTGTTGGGATGCTGCTTGGAACTGTTAAAAAAAACAGTGAAAATTTCCAAATGAAATAGTCTGCATGTATGTGTCTATGTGCACCTGTAAGCACACAGGTGTGCTAAATGAGTGTATACGTTTGTGTGTGCACATCCATCCATGTGCACCTGGAATGAGAGTCCAAATCCATCACTGCCTGAGTACTTCAGGCAGACAAAAGCCCTGCCCTTGGTTTCTCCATTTCCTTTGAGGCCTTTACCTGCCTTATTTCGTCAGCTTTGCATCCTTAGCACAGCAAGGTTCTTAGACTGTGTCATCTGTTCTGAGTCTTAGCACCCGAGCCAGATGGCTATTTCTGGAGTGGGACTCAACAACACCCTTCTCTGAACCCCCGAGACACCTCCCCTAATTCCCTGAAAAGGAATGAGGCAGGCAGGTGCCTCTGTCTGCCAGATGGAAGGAGCAGGATGGTTGCTGCCCCAGAGGTAGGCCAGGCCCATATTCCATTTTTCTTTGCCTCTGCAGTGAGTTAACACAAATGTAATTTGATAAGCAGCTCCATAGGCTTAGGTGATCCATTCAGACAGAATATCAGATTGTTCTGGCATGGGCCTCAAGTTCTCGAGAGACCAGCTTGCCCCCAAAACTGTTACTCGAGGTTTAGGGGAAGAAGGGGAAGGTATTCCTAAGGTATTCATTTCCATCACCACTCTGCATTCCCCTTCCCCAAAGTAAAAACTCCCTAGATCCATAGGTGCCTGATAAAATTGGATGTCCCTGTAAGGATCTCCCTGGGACAGAAGGAGTGGAGGGAGGCCTGGAAGCAGTTTTTCCTCTCTGGCTGAGCCTGCTCTGAATCACCGTCCTTGAAGTCTCCCTCCTCCCCTCCCCTGTGATCTCCATTAGTTTCCTTAAGGCTTATAATCCTGCAGGCAATTCCATCGTCTCTCTTAATTCTAATTTCCTTTTGTCCCAAGGGACAAATCAACAGATCTGAAATAAAGAAGTGGAAGCAGGGCCTACAGTATATTAATTAGGGGAGTATTAAGGAGGTGATAAAAACATCCTTTTATTGCCAAGGCCTTTTAAAAATCCTATTGTCCTTCCCACCCACCCATTTCCTACTTTTTCCATCCTTCTCTCCTCCTCCCTAATGGTTGTCTGTTGGAGGGCAGGAGGAAGCCTGAAGCCTTCCCCTTGATTCTGGGATATGAATGGAGCTGTGATCCCAGGGAAATGGGAACTCTATCACTGGTACAAACTGCACCCCATCCTTCTTATTCTGTGCAATTCCTGCACATGTCTTCTAGCAAATTGTCCATAGGATATCCACCCAGCTTACTAGAGGATTTCTTTTTATTTCTTTTTCTTTCTTTCTTTCTTTCTTTCTTTCTTTCTTTCTTTCTTTCTTT
>NW_020955176.1:714640-746077 GCF_900497805.2 Vombatus ursinus
CTTTCTTTCTTTCTTTCTTTCTTTCTTTCTTTCTTTCTTTCTTTCTTCCTTTCTCCCTCTGTCTCTCTCCCTCTCCCTCTCTCTCTCTTTCTTTTTTGTAAAGTTATGATTACGGTATTTATTATAGGATCATAGATTCTGAGGGGCAACTAGGTGGTGCAGTGGATAGAATTCCAGGCCTGGAGTCAGGAACACTCATCTTCCTGAGGTCAAATCCAGCCTCAGACACTTAACTAGCTGTGTAACCCTGGACAAGTCACTTAACTCTGTTTGTCTCAGTTTCCTCATTTGTAAAATGAACTAGAGAAGGAAATGGCAAACCTCTCTAGTATCTCTGCCAAGAAAACCCAAATAGGGTCAGGAAGAATCAGACATGATTGAAAAATGACTGAACAACATAGATTCAGAGATGGAGGAGGCTTTAGAAATCAACCACATTTTACAATTTTAAGGCACAGAGTAGATAAATCATTTGCCTAGGACCATGCAGCTAATAAGCATCTGAAGAAGGATTTGAATGTAGGTCTTCCCCATCTAGTGCCCTATCCACTATACCTATGCTCCTTAAAAGACACACTGAGTTGCATCCTTGGGCTGCCCATCATTCCCCCTCCATGCAAGGTACATTTCTTTTTGGGTTACAAAAGATTATTACAAAATTATTGATATTGTCTTTTATTCATTATTAGCCATATACTACTTCCTCATTAGGTAACTTTTTATTATCCTTTTTTGTTGCTGTTCACAGAGCTGTTAAGTATCTGAGGCCAGATTTGAACTCAGGAAGATGAGTCTTCCTGACTCCAGGCCTAGCACTCTATCCACTGCACCACCTAGCTGCCCTTCTATTAACCTTTGGGTCATCTGAAACCTTGATTCCCCTAAGGTCATGGTGTTCTATGATTTCCAGTCATCTTGAATTACCAGCTGAATATTAATAGTAATTAAAAAAATTTTAAAGCAAGGAATGCTTTAGCATTATTGAAAATGCTGTGTAGTGTCCCACATGAGATCCAGCCCAGTTTCCTCATTCTATCATTTTGGAACCTAGTTTCTTGTTTATGTGTAGCGCTTGCCCAAGATACCATCTGACTGCATGTTGTAATCTGGGCAATAGGCATTCTTTATCTATTTGATTTTTCCTGTGTGAGTAGCTAGGTCAATCTATTTTAAGTCACTGTAGAGGTCATTAAAGGTTGTGTTCCAGGGCTTATGCATGCAGCACAATGTCATCCAAAAACAGGATCATTTGGAGAACTTCATCCATAGGTAATCTTGCATCTTCACAATAACCCCATGAACTAGGTGGTATCAATACTTTTACTCCTATTTTACAGACAGTGAAAGTGAGGCTCAGAGAAATTAAGTGACTTTCCCATAGTCACTTATGTTCTAATACTGTAGGACTGGCTAGCCTGATGGACAGGGGATTCATTTGTTCCCTATCCATAAACAGGAACCTGAGAAGTAAGAGCTATTTTCCTGTATATGATGAGGTCTAGAGGTTTAGGGGTGCTGGGACCCCAAGATCACGATGCAGGCCCTGCCTGAATGAATTCAACACAAATCTTCTTTCAGCCAGAGGGAAAGTATTAGAGATAAACCATATAGGCCAGACTTTTAAGGAATCTGAACATTAGTATTGCCCTTAGGAACAAGCGGGCATGAGAGAGTCTCAGCCTTTTGGGCATGAGAAACTCTCAGCCTTTGAACGGGGGCCAGGGTGGATCTTATATACACTAAAGTAACTTTGGGTGGCCAGAGGAGAGGGCTGGGAAAAAGGACTAGGTGAGAATTCCTATTGGAAGGTCTGAGAGATTGACTAGACAATGGGAATAGATAATGAGGGGGACTGGAAGGAAGAAATCTGAAAGGATCAGAAGGTGGGGCTAGGGCTTTCAAAGGGAGATGAAGAGCTGGGGCCCATAGAGTCAGATTCCCTTTGGGGCAAGGGGAGAAGATCTCAGCTTGGGCCCAGACCCCATCATGTGGATATTTTCATAACACTTATCTATTCAAATTCCTTTCATGGCTCTTCTTTGCCTACCAAGTGAATTGGGAGGCAGTATGTACAATGGGAAGAAAGCTGAACTTTGAGTCAAGGGATTTGGAGTCCAAATCTCAATGCTGGCACTTACCTCTTTGGATCTGTAAAATAAGGGTGTTGGACGGGGTGATCTTTAAGGAAACTTGCAGCTTAAAATCTATGATCCCAATGCTTATTATACAAATCGAACTGGTTGCCGCCATAGCTGAGGTAGGTAGGGCAGAATCATTATAATTTCCTTTGCTCCCTTTCATGACTTTCTAAGGGGAGTGGCGGGAGGTGTACATAGGAGCCGAAGGCTGACTCTGGAGTCGTTGCTTCTCCAAAGGAAGGCATTGCTGCGGGAGGGACAGAGCCAGAGTTGGGTCACCAAGGGGTGGTGATGAGGCTAGCTGACCTGCCTGCTGTTCCACCCCAGCTGTTGGGAGCAGCAGACATTACCAGAAGGAGCTCTAGCTCATTCTGGCTCACCCACTCAGATTGATATTGCAGGGTCAGGCTGTTCTTTGCCAAGCGCTGTTTCCCGGAACAGGGCAAGCAGTCTTAAGTTTCTCTAAACTTCAGATGGCTACTTGTGATGATCCAATTCTGTGTCTTCCTACTGAGAAACGACAGGGAGGAGTGAAGAAGAAGGGGATGGGGAGAGAGAAGGAAGGTATATTGAGTGCTAAGTCCTTAACTCACATGTAGATCTGTTATTTGGAACCTGGGCAGGAGACTTTTTTTCTCTGTGATTTCTCCCATTGGGGAGGTCCAGGGCATCGGCTGAGCTCTGTGGCTGAGGCCGGCCTCCTAGGTCTATGGTCCCATGGCAGGGCTGTAACGGAAATGACTTATCTCTATAGCCTGCAGCCTAGAAAATCAGCTGATGTAGCCTCCACTTTTAGGGCTCCAGGAAGCACAGGAACATGATATAGCAGTAGCTCTTTCCAGCATTTCTCCTCCAAAAGAGTCATCACTCTAGTAACACACACACACACACACACACACACACACACACACGCACACACTCAGGTCAGTTTTCCTAAGTCCAGTGACTGCAATAATAAAAATCGTGATGACAATGCCATTATTTTGACATTTTTTTTGGTTTGCAACAATCCTGTGAAATTGATAGTGTTAGTATTAATATCTCCATTTTGTGGTGGAGAAAACTGAGGCTGAATGAGATTAAGTGATTTGATATAGGGCAAAGAACATTTGGATTTTCATCTTGACAGTCACCTGCCAACTTTGTGACCCCAGGCAAATCATTTAACTTCCTTGGGCCTCAGTTTCCTTATCCATAAAATGAGTGGGTTGGACTAGATGAAATCTGGAGTCATTTCATAGGATGGAGTTAAAGGACCTACGTTCAAATCCTGCCTTCTAGGCTTACTACCTTTAGATCCTGGGCAAGTCACTTAGCTTCGCTGGGCCTCAGTTTCCTTATTAATAAAGAAAGAATATGTGTGTATGTGTTGGATGGTATGATTTCTAAGGCGCTTTCCAGCCCTAGCTCTGTGTTCCCCTTACTTGTCTAACACCACGTAGGAAGGAAGTGGTAGAATCAGGAGTGAGCCAAATCTTCTAATTTCAGATTGACTGTGTTTTCTACTACCCCACACGACTACCTTATCACAGACAATGGTGATTATAGCACACAGATAGTTACAAGTTAGGCTATCAACATGCATAGGATTTGGGATATAGCTTTGGAGATAGTTTTCAATGGTTTCTTTATCGATCATATAAAATGATAGTTCCTAGTTCAAAATCTAGCCCCATCTTGCTCTTGGAGCCCATCCAAACTTCCCAAGAAATCTTAAGTTTCTGCGGGCCATCTCCTGGGTCTTGAAGAAAGGTCTTTACCCCTCTTCCTTATCCCAATCTTCTTCTTTTAGCCTTTCTCTTTCTTTCCTCCACCTTCGGTTCCCCTTACTAGAAAGGGCTGCCATTATCCTCTAGATAAAGAGAGCCATCGAGTGTTACTGGGCCACTTGGGACAAGGGGAAGAGATATTTCTTTTCAGAATTGGCCCCTCCCATTTACCCTGGGACAGTCGGATGCATTCTTACAACATCATGTTCACATCTGAAATATCTCGCCCTCATGTACACGGAGTGCATAGGGGAACACTGTGTTACAAGTACATCAAGTCTAGATGGACAAGAAGCAACTACCAGGAGTACTCACAATTGTGCTTTTGGTGCATTGCAAGGTTACACAGAATCAGCCAATGACCATGGTGGAGTCACTCCTGGCTAATGGATTTCCAACTCTGGGGCATGCATCTGACCAAGCCAGTGGGAGATGGTTTGTATCACCGGGATCATTACTCAGAGCCTGGTAAACCATTGGTGTCCTTTAATTGAAATTTTGAAGTGGAAGTTCCAGGGGAAGTGCTAGAATTTTTTCTAGCTCAAAGAATAACTGTGGGCATCTCCTTATGTAAGGTACTATCATTTTATCAGGGGCAGCAAGGTGGCACAATGGATGGAGTGCCAAGCCTGGAGTTAGGAAGACTCATCTTTATGAGTTCAAATCTGATCTCAGACATTTACCAGCTGTGTGACCCTGGGCAAGTCACTTACCCCATTTACCTCAGTTTCTTCATCTGTAAAATTAGCTAGAGAAGGAAATGGTACACCATTCCAGTATCTTTGCAAGAAATCCCCAAATGGGGTCATAATGAGTCAAACATGACTGAACAACCACATTATGTGGACATTTGGTTGATGAAAGGGGAAGGAAAAATTTGCATATGGAAAACTAATCAAAATCACCTTAAGAAAAAACACATTCTTCTCAGATAAAATGTTAAGAAGAGACACAAACTGTTCAAAGGAACTGAAAGAACTATTCTTCAGGTAAACATACTGAAAGGACCTGTAAAAGACAGAACAGTGATAGAAGAAATGATAGCACAGGGCATTGTGGTCCATCGTCTCATGGCATGTAATTATTTTCAGAGTTTCCAAGGTTATGACTAAGAAATTATAAATCAAGTAACTGTTTGAAGAAGAAGAGGAGGAAGAAGATGAAAAGAAGAGGTAAAAGAAGGGGAGGGGAAAGGAGAAGGAGGAGGAGGAGGAGGAGGAAGAGAGGACGAGGAAGAAACAGCTGGGCCTGGGAGGCAATCAGAAAAGCAGACATTTACAGAAAATAACATAGAAGTTGGAAGACCTGCTGAATGAAATAGAGACATTACTTTGCGTTGAGCTGATTGGCTTGAATCAGCTGAATTCTCCTGCTGTGTAGAGACCTGTCCTGTCTTACTTCTTACTAGAGCCATCTACAGCAAAAGAGAGGGAAAACTTCTCAGGAGGGTCTGGGTTGCCCTCTACAGCCCTCTCTTGATGGAAGAGAAACAGGGAGAAAGATAGGCTTTGCATCTGCTTTGCTGCGAAAGGAGGCTTAACTTTGCTGTGAACTGAGCTGACAAAGCAGAATCATCTACTATTTGAAAAGCTGGGCGGGAAAAGGCTACATATCTATTGTTATATACGATTTTAGAGGGCGAAATTCCTCAGAGCCCCAGGGCAGATCTGAGGAGTTTGTCGGTACTTTGGCTTAATGCAATTGCTTGTCACAGAAAGAACCTAACCCTTTCCCCAGCACCCTGCCAAGGGTGGTCGTGGGCTAAAAGAGTTTGTCATTGCTTCCTTAGCCCAACAGTAGCAGAGGAATGGCTTTGTCCACCAGGAGATTTGTGAGGACCAGAAGGGGGACAGATAGCAGAGAACATGTTTTTATCTATCTATCCAACCATCCATTCATTCATTTGTTTATTACACAGCAGAACATGAGAGAGAATGTGTTTTGCCCAGCAAGTGATGCATGGTAGTCTGTTCTCTGAAGAGACCCAGGATATCAAGGCCTGTAGTCCAGTGTTAAGAGTCACTCTGGTGGGTTTTTCCCACCCGTGTGCTTCCCTGCTAGGTTTCCCTAGGTGTCCACTCTCTTTCTCTCTTACTGTGTGAGCAAGCTCAGGAAGGGGGTGCAGGTGCCATGCCTATGGACTACACTGCCTCTGTGAGTAGGTGCAAGGCTGAGCGAATCACACCCTCCTAATGGCAGTGCTCCTCTGAAATTTTCTAGAAACAAAGTGAAACTGGAGATGTTGTGGATCATGCCTGCCACACTGATGGCTGAGGAGACAATGAAGACTACTATTCTCTACAGAGAGACAGAAACTTGAAACAGGTCTCGACCCCCCTTCCCACATTCCTCCGCCTTCCCTATGGCTGCTCCTAACTGTGCCCACCCACACCCTCCTGTTATTGGGTCGTGTCTCTAAACCCTCACCAAGATCAAGATCTTTGGTGAATTCCCACAGTGGATACCCTCAAGCACTGAGGCCCGTGAGAATGAAGCCTGGAAAAGCAAAGCATAAGTGGTCGAATCTTTTTGGGCCCAACCTGTCCATTTTCTTTTTCAGTCCCCAGTCTGATTTCTTTAGCACTTATAATAACAGGCAAAGAAACTCTCTCTTCCTATCTTTTCAATTGCAGTGGGCAAGTAGCTAATCACTCACAAGGGGAGGTAGGGAAGGAGAGAAGCAGATTAGATTGGGTCACCTAATCAATGCACCAGCCTTGAATGTGACAGACAGCCTGGCCACTTTACTGTTCCTTCCTGTCTTTCACTGTGCTGGAAAGGAATGGAAATTGTCCTATTGCCCAACATCCTACCCACCTCCTACTCCTTTTCTGTCTGAAGAGGGGCTGCTCATGGGTTTGGGGCCTAGCCACCAGTCGTTATGGGAGGGGCTCAACCTTGGGGCCTAATCAACACCAGCTGCTTAGAGGCTTTTAGGAGGCTCTTAATGTGCAATTTACAAAATGGCTTCATCGACCTGGAAGTATAACTGTGTGCTAATAATGCCCTCCTTGACACCCTGTTCTCTTCTTTGTCAGTGGCTGGAAAGATGAAGGTATGGTCTCCTATTCCTGGATTTGTCTGGCAAACAATTCTTGGGGCCTGGGAAGAAGGTATGACTAAGGGATAGAGTCACCTTTGAGGTCAGCTCAGAGGTTAAGTGTATAGTTGGGCCTATCTTCCCCACTTGGTCATTGCAGACAAGACCACAGCTGCAGTAGGGAACAGAGCTGAGCTCTCATCCTGCTGAGTTTGAAGGAATCTGAGTAGGAAGCAGGGACTTGGACGGTCGTGACTGCTGGGCAGCAATGGGAAAACAGGAGCTGATAGGAGAAGAGAGACAGTGGGGTAGTGGGCTTAGGATCAGAAACTACACTGTGTAATAGAAATATCACGGACCGAGCTCTGAGAAATAGGAGGGCACGGGGAGGAAGTTTCCAGGCCTCCCTGGGCTTGTATTTTGTAATCGACATGGGTTAATTGAAGAAAGCAGATTGCTTAAGACAAAGACAGGATTAACAGTAGAAAGAGTGCGAGATTTAGATTCAAGAGACCTATATTTGAATCTCAGGAGTGATCCTTAATTTTATGTCATTGCGTGGCCATGGGCAAGTTACTTACCTTTCTAATCCTCAGTTTCTTCACCTGTATGACTCCCCTACACAGGAAAGTGCTTTGTGAACCTTACACTATAGAGATGCAAAGTTTTCAACAAAAATGAAAGACTTTGTAACGTAGCGGCAAGAATACCAGACCGAGCCAAATTTTGGTACTGTCATGTATTAGCTTTATGACCTTGGGCACATCACTTCCCCTATTTGTGACTCAGTTTCTTGATCTCTAAAGTGAAGGTGTTAGTTTATACGATCTCTAATGTCCCTTCTAGCTCTAAATTTCTTGAAATCTCTGAGTCTGTGAACTGGGATGATACATATCTGAGTCTTCAGTTAAGTATAGAACCATAGGACTTAGAGTGGGAAGGAATCTTACAGGCCAACTAGTCCAATGACCCCATTTTACAAATGAGAAGGAAAATGACTTGCCCATAGGAAATGGGCCAGATATTAGGTCTCCTTCAGTCTATGAAGGAACTAGATGCTGCGACTTTCATACAGCCATAATTAATTTCAAGACAGCATTTTTATTCCAATCTCTATATGACTCTTGGTTAAATGAAACTCCTCAGGATCTGAGCCAGATCCTGCTGAAGGAAGACTCTTGGGAGGAACAGAGGGAAATCTCAAATTAATGCATTAGCTTGTCAATTGTTTTCACTGACCTCAAGCCTTGGCACCAAGCTTCCCAAATGACTAAATAAAGTCCTATGCTGGTAAAGTCAGTTCAATTCCACCTCTCTCTCTCTCTGGCCCTATACCTAATCTGAACTCCCTAAATGACTGAAACTTGATGATTCCAGAAGCAATTCCACTTCCTCCATGGAACACTTCAGAAAGAGAAATGTGATTTCATGATAGTGAATGGGAATTCAAGACAGAAGAGCTTCCTGACTGTAAGGGGGGAAAGAGTAATTTACCAGTGGGAGCTAAAGCATGTGGAGCCCAAAGGCTGATTATAGCAAGGAAGAATTGTTTACTGTATCTTACAGAATGGTGGTGATAAAACTGGAAGAGATATTGGAGTTGAGATCTAGGTAGATAAGGAAACTGAACCTTGGAGAGGATGAGTGACTTACCCATGGTCATACAACTAGTTTGTGACAGACACAAGCCTAGAAATCAGGATTCTTTCCATTATATTACTAGTTCAAGGGGGAGAAATTCCTTAGAGCCCCAGAACAGATCTAAGGAGTTTGGTAGTATTCTGACTTGTTACTGAAAGAGAATAACATTTTCTCAGCCCCTTGGTAAGGGTGGCTGTGGGCTAAAAGAGTTTGTCATTGCTTCCTTGGTCCAACAGTAGTAGAGGAGGGGCTTGTCTACTAGGAGAGCTGTGCAGACCAGAAGAGCAAATAGCAGAGAAGTATTTTGCCCAGCAAACTATATATGGTGCAGACTGTTCTCTAAAAAGACCCAAGGCATCAAGGCCTGCAGTCCAAAGTCATGTATTACCCAAGGCCCATGTATTTTCCCACTCATATGCCTTCTTGCTACATTTCTGTTAGCATGTGCCTAATTCTTCCAGTATGCCACATTGCCTCTAGAGGATACAGAAAAATGGATGTACAGTGACTCAAAGCCTGGGAAACTTGTTTTTGGACAAGAACATGCAATAAAAGTAGCAGTTTGGAACAAAAGCTTGAGAGGTTGCTAGAAGTAGACTCAAGACAGATTCAATGTTGGAGGCTTTATTAGTTTGCTTGTAGTATTTTCTAAAAGGGCTAGGCCCCTGGAAATGAATATGCTTTTTCAGGAGAGAGAAGTTGAATATAACGAAGACTCTGAGAATAGACAGATTCCTTTCCTTATGAAGAGGAAGCAACTAAGAGGTTTTCCCTAGTCCAATTGTAGGTACAGAAGGGTATCCCTCTAAAAGAGATGAAGCTTCAGCCTTTGGGATCTAAGTTAAAAGAGATATAATATATCCTCGAGCATCCAGATGAGAACTAGCTAAAGCCCCAAACTGGAAGCAAAGAAAATCTCCATGATTATGAGATCAATAAAGCTTCATCCAGCAAAGAATACAAACTATGTGGACCCAGCAGTGAAAGCGTAATGACATCACCTGAAGACTTAAAGTCTTGTAGAATTGGATATGAGAGTTGCTCTTCCACTCACTTAGTCATGCAAGTTTCCTCCATGTTTACCCTCTACACTTGTCACTGACCACACACATCCTTCATAGAAATGTGCTTCTCTGGGTGTGTTCCCTAGAAGTATCCACTTTTCCTACCAATGGCACGTACATTTGTAGGTGGATATGCCTCAGGATCTATATGAGCTTAAATAGAAATGGCAGGAAGGTCTTAGATGGACACAAGATAAGATTCCTAGGCCATTCCTAGGCCATAAACTGAACTCATCATTTCTCCTTCCAAATCCAACCTTCCTCCTAACCTTCTCATTTTTGTTAATGACGTGGTCACCTCTTTAGACTCAAAATTTTTCTTCTTCTTCATCTACATCCAATCAGCTGTCAAGCCCTGTGGATATGATTTCTGAAACATTTCTCTTATCTGTCCCCTCTCCCACTTCTATTCTTACTTTCACCACCCCTGTTCGGAAGGAACCTTACAGCTAATTGAGCTCAACTCTGATATTTCATAGATGATGAAACTGAGGCCTAGACATATTTAGCATCCAGCCCAAGGTCAACAGCTAGTATAGTGGCAGGGCTGAGATTTGAACTCAGGTCCTTTGACCTAAAGTCATCTAGCCCCCTTGATACCAGGTCATGCTGCTGCCTTCTCTCTCCTGGATCCTAGTAATTGCCTTCTAACTTATCTCCGAATGGAAAACACCCACATCCAAATGGATTAAGCTCTTACCCTGAAATTTCATTAATGACTTTCTGATCTCCCTGCTTCTAGCCTCTCCCTTCCCTAATCCATACTTCGCAATGCTGGCAATGTAATTTCCTTATGCACAGGTTTGACCACTCACTCAAAAATCGCCAGTGACTCTCTGTTGCTCGTAGTATAAAATACAAACCCTTTGGCCTGGCATTGAAGATTAAACCCCACTTTCCCAGTGTTATTTTTTTAAATTAAATTTTGTCTGATTTTGAAGTGAAGATTTGTTTTTCTCTCCCTCCCCTATCCTCTCCTTCCCCCAGTAAAAAACACCCAGCCTTATTTCATTCTTCCCCTTCACAAATTCAACAATGCAGCTAAGCTGGACCACCAGCTGCTGCTTGATCTCATCCTGTGCATATGCTGAGTCTGTCCTCCATGCTGGAATAGACGCTTTTTCCCTCTCCCCTTATTGCAATCCTCCTTTTCCTTCCAGGCCTATCCCAGATGGGTTCTTCTCCAGGAAATCTTCCCTGATCTCATTAGCTAAAAGTCAAAGGGGTTACTTTGGATTCTTCCCTTCCACTTAGCTTTTATATCTCATCAGTTACAAAGTCCAGTGAATTCTGTCTCTGCAGCAGGGGGCTGGCCTTGGAGTCAAGATGATCTGAGATGAAGCCCTGCTCCTGACACACAGCTGCCCTGGGTCGCTGGACAAGTCCCTTATTCTATGATGGTGCCCAGATAACTCTCTAAGACTGTGTGTTATGGAGGAGTTACCAATCCCCATTTGTATCAGTGGAGGGATTTTTCTTACTGGGACTTTCCCATACCAATGAGGTTACAGGTGACAGCCAAAAACAAAACCAAATTTTTTTCTTGAACTTCTCCGTTCTTCTATATTGATATTGGTGATATTCACTATCACCAACCTAATTCAGTACTCTCATAACCACTCAGACTATTGCAAAAATTTTCTAACAGGTCTTCCTGGGTTCAAATTCTACCTCTGGGTTTACTATCTGGGTGACCTTGGGCTAGTCACTTAATGTCCCCGAGCCTCAGTTTCCTCATCTTTAAAATGAGGGGGTTGGTCTAGATGACTCTGAGGTGCTTTCCAGCCCTAAATCTGTGTTCCTGTCTCTCCTTTCTACCCTCTCAGTCTGTCCTTCCTACCACTTTGAGAATAATCTTCCTCATGTCTCAGTTATCTTCAGTGGTTGCTTATTTCCTCCAGAGTTAAGGTCAAACTTCTTTGTCTGACATCAAGACAACCTACAATCTGGCATCGCTTTATCATTCCTGCCTTCTCTCCTATTTCTTCCTTTCTAGGTTCCAGTCAAGATGATCTATTTTCTGACCCCTGAACATAAGACATACTCTCTTGCCTCCATTACTTTGATTTCAGTCTCCTTATCCCTGAAATGCCCCTGCCTCTTGCTTTTTCCCTGTTGAGTTCCTATGCTGCCTTTCCTATGAAACCTCCTCTGATTTCCTGATTAGTAGAACTTTCTTTCCTCCCCGCTCTGGCATTTCACATATTATTTTGCATTTCTCTAATACATTTATCATGTAATATATAAATAGATGTGTTTGGATCTTTGTAAGCTCTATGAAACAAGAAACTTTTTCTTATTTAAATACTGTACCTGTCCCAATGATTAGCACAGGGCTCTGCACACACTAGGTGCTTAATAAATGTCTGTTGATGGATAAATGAATGAACTTATTCTTTTTCACATGTCATATAACATTTTTCTTCTTTGTCCCGATCATTGTTTACTTTGCATTATTCACATTTATCTGCTTGTCTTAGCTTCTGAGAATGAGGGAAGGAGTTGTTTTTCATCCATGAATCCCAGAAGATGGCATCGCGTCTTGTGGGTAGTTAATATGTGTTTATTGAATTAAATTATGTGACCTGGGGCAAGTCACTTAACCTCTCTTGGCTTCAGTTTGCTCATCTATAAAAAGAGAGGATTGAATTCAGGGTGGAACAGAAAAAAGAACTGGATTTGGAGGCCCAGGAATTGGGTTTTCATGCTGGCTTTGCTCCTGACTATTCTTGTGAACCTGGGCAAACCTCTCTGGGCTTCAGTTGCCTCATTTGCAAACAGGAGGGGACTGGACTACGTGGTTTCTAAGCTTCCATTCTAGCTCTAAATCCTAGTATCTGAAATTTAAAAATTGGAAAACATGAGGACTAGATTCTCTGACCTTGACCACAGGACGCCAGGGATACGGCTTTCCTGTTGCCTGCCCAAATCCCATTGTCTGGATTTAGAAATTGCTGTCTGCATCTGTGTCCCCAGCCATAGACCCTACAAAAGGGAGGAGGGAGGGATAGTGAAGAAAAAGAAACAGGGGTGTGGGAGCCTTTGGGATACTGGCTCTCTTTCTGGTTTAATCATGTCAAGGTTTGTGTATGGGAGCCAGTATTGCTTCTTCCTGCTTAATCTGAACCATATTAAAAACAAGAACCTCCTGGGTTACTGTTAATAATATAGTTCATAATAATCGGATTATGCTATCACTCAGGTCTGAAGTGGGATGGGGAAGGGAATTTGTGAGCCTTTCCCTAAGCCCCATCCCTACATCCATTCCATCTCTCATTCCAGTTGTCCTGATCTATATCTCGCCTCTGGACCCAGATGACTCGGGAGCAGAGAGTGAGGCTGGTGACTTTGCACAGCCCTCCCTCACTTAAATTCACTTCACTTGCATGTCATGGCATCACCTCCCTGATGTCATGGTTCTCTTCTAGAATGAAGGACAAACGACGACAACGACATTAGGATGTGGTTGTGTGTGAATGAAAGTAGGCAGCAAAGACAAGGGAAAGTGGGATTGTTTTCCCTTAAAGGCCCCTACCTCCTGCACTGTTTATCCTAAGCTGCCTCCTGGTAGTGTTTTTCTGCCTCAGATCCAGGAGGAGGAGTATTTTCAGGCATTATGTAATGTCGTTGATACTGAGACGCAGGACATCACAGTTTGTCCCCCTGCCTGCGGGGGAATGCGGTCTGGTGCACGCATATATTCCCTTCACAAGGATTGTTCTTCTATAATTCTGAGTCCTTGGGAGCTGGACTCCATGGTAAAACTCAGACAACCAGCTCTGCCTTTATTTCTACTCGGTGGGTGGGAAGACCACTGAACCATGTAATCTGCCTCCTCATTTCACAGATGCTTAGAGAGGCTGTGACTTGTGTAGGGTCAAGTAGCTTGTAAGGGCTCCAGTCAAGTCCAGCACCCTGGGATGTGGCTCCCCAGGCTTGGAGGGTGGGGGAAGGGGAGTGGAGTGCTCCTGGGTTTGCTTGGGAGGGATGGGCAGGGATCATGGCCTGCTCAGGAATAGAATCCCTGCCCCTCTCCTCCCATCGCTCAAAGGTGAGCAGCACCAGTTGGCTGCAGTGGTCTGGGAAGTGCAAGCCTGCCTGCTGTCTGGTACATAAGCCCAGATCCTCCCTTCAGCCTCTTCACCCCAAGTAAAAGTGAGTGGATTTGTCTTGGCAGGACCCTTTATTGAGCTCACTGATTGAAATGCAAACAAAAATTCTAAAAGCTGAGAAAGAGAGCTCCTGGAAGGCTGAATGTTTATTCAACAGCAAAACAACCCATGCCCCAGGGCCTCCCTCATCCCCTGTCTCCCTACTCTCTGTTGCCCAGTACTGGTCAGGCTTCCTGCCTCAGCTGCCAATCATCAAGGCAGTTAATTGCACAACACACTGGCTAGTGGGACGTAGAGCCACACCATGTAATTTGCCACTGCAGCCATTCTTAACAGATAAAGGGAGACTAAAGCTCGAATAGAAAGATACTGACTCTATGATCAATCCTTTCCTCCCTTGGCCTCACCTATTCACTGCCTCTGGAGAATGATGTCTACCCCTGGGCTTCCAGCTGGGCTGTTCAGTGTCCTTGGGAAATGGCTTCCCTTCTCATACCACCCTCCCTCCCATCTCTTACCCGCCCCAGATCATCACAACCATAGAATTCTGGGGTTAGGGAGTGCAGTTCAAGGGTCATCTCTTCCAGTCCCCTGTTCCAAGCCAAGAGGCAGTTCCCAGCTGGGCTAGAGGGGGGACAAAGCTTAGCAACTCCAGAATAAAAATGCCACATTCAGAAAGGTTAAACTGCATCCTGAGCTTTCCTTAGATTCATTCTCAGCTCAAACCTGTTATTTCTTTTCTTTTCTTCACAATGCACTGAGATCTAAGAGTGTTTTCCAGAATTCCCTCAACCTCTCTTCAGAAGTCAATCACTTTAGAAACATGATAAATAGCTCTGTGAGCCTGGCACAGATTGGGGCTCCTGAAGCGTTGATCTTTCCTGTGGCTGATTAGGAGGACGTGATGAGGGCAGTTAACCCAGAGGAGGAGCAGGTGCTTAATATTTCAGAGAACCGCTCCTCCTCAGCAGTGCATCCCTTAATTACAAGCTAGAGCTTTTACCAGGCCCTCCCACTCGTCCCATAAGTGATGACTTCTCCAAAGGTGGCCAAGCAGATGGGCACAGATGTCTGAGAAATGAAGGCATTGTTTGCCCCTGGCAAGGACAAGGTGAGAGCCCAGAGAAGACTCAGCAGAGGGTTGCCTGCCTGGGCCAGGGCTACTGGCTGCTGGGAGGAAATTAGGTGGAATGAAGTCAACTTGAGAGGCAGTATGGTGGCATATATACAGGGCTGGACTGGATGACAGGAAGATCTGGGTTCAAATCCTACTCCTGACACTTAATGGCATGACGCGGGGAAAATGATGATACGTTTGGAGCATTAGGCAACTCTCCAAAATTATGTCATAGATGTATGATCTGGTTAGGTGGAAGAAATCCCCACACCAACAGAGCTTAGATTTAGTTCATGGATGCTAGCTTTAGAGCTGGAAGGGAAATTAGAAGTCATTGAGTCCATCTATCACTCCCCTCCCCTCATTTTACAGATGAGGAAACTGAGGCACACAGAGGCTAAGTGACTTGCCCAGGGTTACATAGCTAGTACGTGTCTGAGGTGGAATTCAAAATGAATGCAGGGGACCTGTGAATCTATAGCAACTCATAGGATTTTCCTGATGAGAGAGAGTGTTTTGAAAGCCCTCAAGCTTTGTCAGAGAGAAGGGGTGTAGCGGAGAATAGCGGGCCTGCCTCAGAGTCAACAAGATCTGAATTCGAGTTCTGCCAACATGTCCTGGAGAACAGGTTCTACTTTCCCTTATGTTTTTGTCTCTAGAGCTTAGCATGGTGCCTGGCAGGTAGTAAAGGGGCAGCTTGGAGTCACCGTGGGTAGAGTACCAAGTTCTGAGCCTGGAAAATTCACTTCCTGAGTTCAAATATGGCCTCAGATATTTACTATCGGTGTGACCCTGGGCAAGTCACTTAACCCTGTTTACCTCAGTTTCCTCATCTGCAAAATGAACCGGAGAAGGAACTGGCAAACCACTCCAGAATCTTTGCCAAGAAAACCTCAAATGGGGTCATGCAGAGTTGGACATGACTGAAAGCCTGAATAACAACAAAGCAGATAGTAAATGCTTAGAAATAATAATAGTTAGCATTTATATAGTACTTCAAGATTTATAAATGGTAGTACATATGTTATCTCAATTGATCCTTAGAAAAACCCTTTGAGGTGGGTACCATATTGTGGATGAATTAGCTGAAGCTGAGAGAAATTAAGTAACTTGCCCAGCTAGTATTTGAGAAATTAAGTAACTTGCTCATAGCTAGTGTTTGAAGTGACATTTGAATTCAGATCTTCCAGTTTCCAAGGCCAACTCTCTTACCCACTAGGCTACCTAGCTGTCTCTATTGTGAATGCATATTGGTTGATTGAAAGTCATTTAATCTCTCAGTGCCACGGGGAGCTCTCTAAAACTATAAATTACAGATGAATTGAAATCTGGGTTGGTGGAGAGAATTTCCATAACAGTAGCTCCCACACTTATTGAACATGAGAAATTATTATTTATAGTATCAATTATACTAAATCATATGTTGATTATAATATTAAGCGATACATAATGTAAAGATACCATTATAAAATACTTTACATTTGGCCTACCTAACAATCTTTTTTGGTAGGTAGTGATGGAATTATTGTGCCCAGTTTACAGAGGAGAAGACTAGAGGACTCAGTTGAATGTTCAATGTCACATAACTATAGACTAAAGAGTAGAACTAGGACCAATAATAGTTCACATTTGTGTAGGTCATTAATTCATTACTCATTACACATCTATTATTCACAAAACACTGAGCTAAGTGTATGGGGTGGGAGGAGAGATGCAAAATTTAGATAAGACCAAACTAAATTACTTGCTGTTCACATTTCATCTCTTTCCTCTGTGACTTTGCATAGGCTGTGCCCCACGATTGGAATCTACTCACTGTCTCCTCACCTCTCCCTCTTATTCCCTAACTTCCTTAAAAGCACAGCTCAGGTGTTATCTCCTATAGGAAGTGTCTCCTGATCTCCCCTGTTATTAGTGTTTTGCTGTACCTGAAAATACTTTGTACTCATTCTGAATGTTTCTTGTCTACACTAGCTGTATGCTTATTGTCCTCCATTCTCCACTCCTCCCCTCTGCAATGTAAACTCCCTGAAAGCAGGGACTGATTTTTTTTTTGTATCTTTAGTGTCTTGCACAGTGCCTGGTATACACTAGACACTCAATAAATGCTTGGTGAATTGAATTAAATTTAATAAGACGTAGTTCCTGTCGTCATGGAGCTTATAGTCTAATACAAAATGATTTTAGCCCTTTGGACTCCAAGGCCAATATTTTTCTATACCTGGCTGCCTGAGAATATGTGCTTTATTATATATAGGGCAGCTAGGCAGTGCATTGGATAGAGTTCTGGGCCTGGAGTCAGGAAGACCTGAGTTTGAATTTGACCTCAGACACTTGCTAGGTGTGTGACCTTGGGCAAGTAACTTAACCTCTGTCTCAGTTTCTTCATCAGTAAAACAGAGATGATAATAATAGCACCTACCTCCCAGGGGTATTGTGAGAACAAAATGAGATAAGTAATTTTAAAGTGCTTGGCACAGTGCCTGGCACATAGAAGGTGCCAGGCAAATATTGGCTATTATTATAAGGATTAGCTTCAGTCTCTTCATCTGTAAAATGAGCTAGAAAAGGAAATGGCATTGTAGCATCTTTCTGAAGAAAACTCCCAATGGGGTCAGACATGACTAGAACAGCTGAACAACCACAAGGGCTAGCTGGGCAATGTAGCGGATGTGGTGCTGGCTCTGGATTCAGGAAGATCTGAGTATAAATCCAGCCTCAGACACTTACTATTTGTGTGACTCTGGGCAAGTCACTTAACCACTGTTTGCCTCAGTTTCCTCATCTGTAGGGTTGTTGGGGCAGCTAGGTGGCACAGTGGATAGAGTGCCTGCTGGATCTGGAGTCAAGAAGATTCACCTTCCTGAGTTCAAATCTGGCCTCAGATATTTACTAGCTGTATGACCCTGGGCAAGTCACTTAACCTTGTTTACCTTGGTTTCCTCAACTGTGAAATTAGATGGGTGTATGGGGTGTTCCAGGAGGACTAGTATCTCTTGTGTGAGGGCTTGTTGAACCCTTTTCAGGGCTGCTTATCCACCTTTGGTGCCCACCTCTCACCCTACTCTCAGTTGTGGCTCCAAGAAGCTGTAGCATGCACAGTGGCCACACCTGGGTAAAACTTTCTTGGCAGATGGGGTAAACCAGGTTGAAGGTAATCCAGCGGGCCTCAAACCCATCAGTAAGTTAGGGGAATGTCTACTCCGGAAGACTTCACACCTCCCCTCCCACCAAATGGGCAGATAAGAATCTGTTCCAGTGGCCATGAAGGAGGCTGGAGATGGCACTGTGGAGCTCTCAGAGCTTGGTCAGACAGTAAAGTCACCAAGGTCCCCCACCGCATCCAGGGCCATTGCTGGTTGTTTTGACTTTTGTCCTGCTGCTGGACTGTGATGACTCTGGAATAGAGAATGAGGATGACTCCTTTGGGCAGCTCTGCCGCACTGAAATCCAATTCTTGCACAAGTCAAGACATCGTCTGGTGATGTCATTGGTCCTCTTTGAAAATGAAGGATGGAAACCAAAATAAGCTGGAGAAGGCAATGGCAAACTGCTCCAGTATCTTTGCTAAGAAAACCCCAAATGGGGTCACAGAGAGTCAGACACAACTGGAAAGACTCAACAACACAATAACAACAACAACAATCCAGGGTTGTTGTGAGGATCATGAGATAATAAAGGGAGTTTTTAGCACAGTGCCTAGTACATAGTAAGTGCTATGCAAATATCATCATTATCATCATCATCATCATCATCATTATCATCATCATTAGTTGTTACACTCTCTGAATAATGAGAGGGTGCTGGAGAGGAATGAGTAGGCTAATACACTCTGAGATAATTGTGTGAAAGGTTGACTGAAATCTGAGCAAGCGGGGCAGCTAGGTGGTGCAGTGGATAGAGCTCTGGCCCTGGAGTCATGAGGACCTGAATTCGAATCTGGTGTCAGATACTTGACACTTACTAGCCATGTGACTCTGGGCAAGTCACTTAACCCCATTGCCTGGCCAAAAAAACCAAACCAAACAAACAAAAAAAAAGAAATCTGAGGAAGTAAAAGCACCATTGTAGACCTCTAGTATGGCTCTTCTAGGTATTTCCATTGTTGTTCAGTCGCATCCGACTTTTGGTGACCACATTTGGGATTTTCTTGGCATTGATACTAGAGTGGTTTGCCATTTCCTTCTCTAGCTCATTTAACAGATGAGGAAACTGAGGCAGATTGGGTTAAGTGACTTGCCCAGGGTCACACAGTTAGTAAGTATCTAAGGTCAGATTTGAACTCATGCCTTCCTGACATGTCAGATGTTCTATCCACTGTGCCACCTAGATGCCCCTCAGGTTAACACCCTACCATTTTTGTAGAGGGTTAAAGATGGATGGGATCTTAGAGATAATTGACTCCAAGGCCAATTGCTGACAGAGCTGGAGCAGAAGCCAGGACTCCTAACACCTGAAGAGGAGGTGGTCTTTCCATTGCATGAAGTCCCCAGGAATGGCCTGAAACACCAAGACCTTTCTGGAGGAGCCAACTGGCAGGTGACTGGTTCAGAACTGTCCTGAATGTCATGGGAAGATCCCTCTTCTTGTCTCTTTGGAGAGAGGAGAAAGGAGGGCAGAGAATGGAAGGATAGGTTAGAAATAAAAAAGAGAGGCATACAACAGATACATTTGCAACAGGGATTCAAGGTAACATTGCAGAATCACACAATCTCGGAGCAGGAAAAGCTTTCAGAGGCTTCTAGCTCAACCCCTACTGATTAAGAATCTCCGTTGCAGAGTCTTTGAAAATAGTTATTTAGCTTCCACTCAAAGATTTCCGGTGATGGGGAAATCACTACCAACCAAGGCAGCCCATTCCACTCTAATTGGCAGGGATTTTCTCCCCCAGCAACCAGCTAAAACTGGCTTCTTCAGAATGTTCCTCCATAGCTCCCTTCCACCTGCTGCCTTCATTGCATCTTTGCTTCTGCTTTCTGGGAACAAGCAAAACAAGTTTAATCCCTCTTATACCTATTGTTGTTCAGTCATTTTTTAGTCATGTCCGACTCTTTGTGACCCTATTTGGGGCTTTCTTGGCAAAGATACAGGAGTGGTTTGCCATTTCCTTCTCCAGCTCATTTTGTAGATGAGGAAACTGAGGCAAACAGGGTGAGGTGACTTGACCAGGGTCACACAGCTAGTAAGTGTCTGGGGCCAGATTTGAACTCAGGGAAATGAGTGTTCCTGAATCCAGGCCAGCACTGTATCCACTGTGCCATTTAGCTGCCCTCTCTTACCCATACCACCCTTCAAATCCTTGGAGACAATTATCATTATAATAATAATAATAGCCAACATTTATATAGCAGTTACTGTGTGCTAGGCACTGTGCTAATCACTTTACAATTATTATCTCATTTGATTTCCACAACAACCCTGGGAGGTAATACTATTATTATCCCCATTTTACAGATGAAGAAACTGAGGCAAACAGAGGTGAAGTGACTTGCCCGGGATCACACAGCTAGTAAGTATCTGAGCCTGGATCTGAATTCAAGTCTTCTTGATTCCAGGCCTGGCACTCTGTCCACTGCACCACCTAGCTGTCCCTAGGCTTTTCTTCTTCAGAATAAACATCATCCATTCGTTCCAACTGATATGTGCATGGCAAAGTTTCACGTTCTCTCCCTATCCTTATGGTCCCACTCTGGACCCTTTCCAGTTTTTCATTGTTCTTCCTAAAATGTGATAGCCAGAAGTGAACACAGCATCCCCAGGTGTGATCTCACATGGGTAGAGTACAGGGGACCTCTTTCTTTATGGTCGACACTTGATGTTGATTAATGCAGCTTAAGCTCCTGTAAAAGGTTAGCCAGGTAGCATGGTCTTGTTCACTGGTCTCCAAACTTCCTTGATCTTGAACCCCTATCAGGAAAATGTTTTTGAACATATACCCCTAATTATTGAATGATAAGTTATACACATGTACTACCATGCTAATATATTATTTGCATTATAAAACATACATAAAATACAAATTTTAAAAGGTTGAGCTAAGATGAAATATTTAATTTTTTAAAAAATTTAAATTTTTAATGGTAATATTCTTTTACCAAAATTAGTTTAAATAATGATTTTTTGTGAGAGTGATGTGATTGAATATGCTTGACTTTTTCTCTATTCATCATTCCCTTCTTCATATATTTCTGTATCTATCCCCTTCTTCCAGAATACTGGGCCAGTGGTGCAGGTCTCTCTGCTTCCAGCCAAACCATGGAACCCATGGACGCCATGACACTTTCCTGGCTTCCTCGGTCTCTTTAATTCATGAGGCCCAGCAGTGGCCTCCATCTATTCTACTTTCTCACAGCTGCCTTTCCCAACTGTCCTTGGCTACTCATTCAGGCTGCAACTGTCCCTGACACAGCTACTACACCCTCACCTTTGAAGAGAGATGGGGATGGAAAGAGGAACAAGCAGCCTATGTCCACTGTGGTTGCATGAAAAGCTGTGCAGGGATTGGGGAAGGCTCAAAGCCTCATTCTCTCTCTCTTTCTCAGATAAAAAAGAGATATAAATAGAAAATTTAATATTTTATTCCTATACCCCCAAAGGATCATCTTTGTGCCTTATTTTAGAGACCACTGGTCTATTGGATAGAAGACTAGTCTTGGAATTAAGCAAATCTGAACCCTTCCTTTGTCACATACAGGGATGTGCTGTAGCTAGTTGTACTAGCTTCAAGAGCCAATTGTTAAATTTTCAGTGTAAGCATTTACACTTTAGAAATCAGCAGAGGCTAAAATCAGGGATTGAATAATTGTTTTTTTTAAAAATGGTGGAGAAAAGGTTAATGCAGATTAAATTTAGAAGTGTGTCACGAGTACAATTTTTTCTCCTTCAAGAGAGCTGATGGTTAAACATTTATGTGCATACTATCTTAGTGACTAAGGGACAAAACTCTCCAGGGGTGGGGAACCTACAACCTCAAGGCCACATGTGGCCCTCTAGGTCCTCAAGTGTGGCCATTTGACTGACTTCACAGAATATATCTCTTGGGATTTCAGCCAAAGGACGGCACTTGAGGACCCAGAGGGCAGCAAGTGGCCTGGAGGCCGCTGGTTCCCCATGCCTGTGACCTCTCAGGGTCCCAGGAAACTCTCTCAGACTATAAATTGTGGGTGAGTTGCTGCTCTGTTACCTCATAGGGATAACTCTTTCATAAAAACCCAAATTGAGGGTGAGAAAAGAACCAAAGAGATGAAGACCATGAATGTACTCTCTCCATTATTCAGGAAAGGTGCCCATTCTGGAACACTGAAGGAAGGATGTTCCCACTTACATCTTATCATATTTAAAGTCTTTCTAGACAAATTCTGACATCAGCCAGTGTGGCATGATGGAAAACGGCCAGTGGTATGCTGATTAATGTTTAACACATGCTATCTTAAAAAAAAAAAGTACTTAAGACACACTTTAAAATCAAATCGGTATTATTAACACTTTGTTCAGTGAAGAGAATTAACAAAACTATAAATCAAGTCCTGACTTGTAGTGTTTGCTGATTTCTGAGGTATAAACGCTTATGCTGAAAATTTAACAATCAGCTCTTGTGGGGTGGTAGGGACCGGCTCCAGCTTACCCTGGAAAGCACCCTGGTCTAGGAGTAAGCAAACTTGATTTCTATCCATAGCTCCTCCACTGAGTCACTATGCCACCCTGGGAAAATCACTTAGTCTTATTGGGCCTCATTTTCTTTCTTTGTAAAATAAGGGAGGTGACTCTAGATGATATCTGAGGTTCTAGGATCTTATAATTCACTCTAAGCAGGCTCCTCTGGGGTCTGGGTAGATGGGGTCACAGAGCCACCAAATTTCAGCTTTGGAAAGGACCTCAGAGACCAACTAGTCCAACCTTTACCTGAACACAGGAGAAGCGGCTAGCCAGCCTCTGCTTGGGAAACCTCTCTCCAACTCCAGAGGCAGCCCATTCCACCGCTGGCTAGCTCAAATTGGTAAGAAGTTTTCTCCTTGTCAAGCCTAAATTAGTCTTTTTCCCCTGCAACGTCCATTCGTTGCTTCTAATCCTGCCCTTTGGGCACATCTAACAAACACATCCAATGTCTCTTATACAATGTGTCAAGTCAGATCAATATGTATTTATTAAACACCTACTATGCACTAGGATTTCAGGTACTTGAAAATAGCTTTTACGTCCCCTCTTGGAGGAGTATAAACAGAAACCAGTCTGGGTGAGCCTTTGCTTGGGAAAAGAACCTCCTGTCCTTGGTTCCTTCCATTAGAGTTTAGAGGTAGGGGTGGGGAAATCAAACTCACGAAGGAGAAAACTATCCAGAGGGTCTGAAAGGAGATGGCTTCCCCTACCCAGATGCCTTGAGTCATGTTCTCAGCAGGAGGACCTGAAGACTTTTAGCCCACCTCCTCATGAAATGTCCGCCAATCAGGGTTGATCTTCTCTTGTTAAAGGAGTTCCCTTTCAGAAGAGATTTAAGGTGTTTCAGGGTCACCCTTGCCATCTGTAGTTGCTGAGGGAAACCACTGAACATCAATTATTGCTTGCCAGCTAGTCTAATTAATAGATTGATTATTGATTACCCAGAAACTGTCTCCCAGGGGTTTTCATTTTTCTTAACAAGGTTCCTGCCGGCTCTAACTGTTGAGGGGAACTTTGATAGTTCTTTTGCCCTTTCAAAGTTTACAAGGTCCTGGTCCACTCCATCTCTGATACTTATTCATCTAAGATCAGGAAAGAATAAAAACGATGAGACAAAAGAAAACAGAGCAAACTTGTCTGCACGTCCGCAGATACAGAGGACAACGAGGTAGGAAGATAAGCAGGTGAGGCAGCGTATCCCTCCCACCACCTAGAAGACCACGGCAGCTCTCACCTCATTCACCACCAGAAAAGAGAATAAAAGAAATTTGTATGAGCGCTCAATTCTGACTCAGCAGAATTAACTCCAAGTTAAAATTAACATTAGACATTAACTTTTAACACCATGCCGTAAGGCTTACCCAGCCTCCGTGTCCATAGGCAGCAGGCTTAACGTATGCGCCCGATCTAAGCACTGGGCCCTCATTGGCCAGTCTGCCTATTACACCAATGTCTTTTCCTAAACTGTCAGAGTCAGAACGGAACAGGACACTTCACAAGTGGTTCACAGAGAGTCACAGAGCCAGAGCTGGCAAGGTTACAAACGAACAAATTGAGGCCCAGAGATGTTATGCGACTTGCCCAATGTCATGCAGGTAATAAGTGTCTAGGGTTCAATCAGGGCAGAATACATTAGGACTTGTTTTGGCTCTGTGTGTGTGGGAGTGGTAAGAGTGGGTGGGTGGGAGGTATGACTACACCTATGATTTTATTGGCATATGGAACTCCAAGTGAGGAAATTCCCTCTGCCAATGATTATGGTACCTTCACGGCAACTTAGAATCACAGACAATTGCCTGGTGCATTGAGGTTACACAACCAGTAGGTATTACAGGTCAGACTTGAACCAGGTATTTCTCACTCTAGGTCTCTACCAACTATACCAGATTTGTCTCTCAATGCAAGCTGGGATAGCATTAGCTTTTTTATTTTATTTTATTTTTATTTTTTATTGCTATATCACACTGCTGACACATTGAACTTAAGTCTATTAAAAGACTTAGGTCTTTTTCATATAAATGGCTAACCGTATCCATACCATCTTGTACCTGTCAAATCAATTTTTTGAACCTAAGCATACAACTTTACATTTATCTCTTTTACATTTTGTCATTTTAGATTTAGTCCAATGTTCTAGTGTGGCAATACATTTATGAATTCTGTCATCTAGTTTGCTAACTGTTCCTTCCAGCTTTGTAAGTATGAGTGACATTGAATAAATGGCCCATGACATTCTAATTCCCCTCCATTTTCCTTCCTCCTCAGGACCACAGCAAGGTGAGTGGATGGACATATTGGCATGAGTGCCAACAGGGTTGGTCTTGGGCACATAATTGGTGGTTGCCTACATGAAGTGATTTGAGGGGCATAGAGACAACCTCTTTTACCTAAAAAGATCTGTCTTTCCATTGTAACCTAAAATCACACTATTAGTTAACCATCCCTTGTGTTAAGCTTGTCTTCTTCCTAAGGCTCTCTTTTAAGATGAAAACACCCCTAGAAGGACTGACACATTAATTCTCTAACTCATTAGCTGAATGGGTTTACCAGATGGTGTCTTTCTGACAGAGAATGGGACAGCATGAGATTTCTAGGAATCTAGGAAATGGGAAATAGTGGGAGGGAAGTGGATGATGAAAAAGGAAGGAAGAGGGGCAGATTGTCAAAGACAAACTTTGCCTAGGGCTACCAGAGTGCCAGTCCTCAGGGCAAAAAGAAAGAAAGTAAGATTTCTCCCTTGCCCAACTGGCCTACTATTCTTTATCATACCCTCCTTAGAGCAGGGCATGGAGCTGGAGCTTCTGGATTATAATGTTGAGTGGTAGATGTCTATGGGACATCAAGGTAAGAATGTCCAGCAGGCATTTGGAGGTGTGGGAGGTGAGACAGAGAAGGTCTGGATGTGTAGATAAGTAGATGCAGGAGGACAAGAGATGATAGCAAGACATGGATATGTAGGAGGTCTGGATATGTAGTTCTAAGAGTCAAAGAGATGAGTGTTGATGAGAACATCAAGAGAAAGAGATTACAGCATAGAGAAAACACTTACAAAATGTCCTCATTGATTTGTCCTCAGAGGAGAGAACCCTGGGTCTTTGGTGGGGGTGGATGATAAGGGGTCCATTTGGCCTCTTACAGAAAGGAGGTGGTCAAGTGGCTGTCTGAGCTGCATCTCCTTGAACTTAGTGAATCCTGCCTAAGATCCTCCCTCCGGGTTGGTGTTTTGGGGACAATGGCCAGCATGGACAATTTCCTTTACCTGAATGTGACATTTCAAGGAGGAGGGGGAGAAGGGCTAGAGGTACCAATGGTTGTTCAGATGATGACATTGACCAGAGCGACCCAGTGTGCTGTATACTGGACCAATGAGGCGCTGGCCTGATTCTCTATATGATCTTTAACTAACCCCTTTGAGATAATATTTGTAAAACATTTAGCACAGTTCTTGGGAAACAGTGGGCCCTTCCCTTCCCCTTGCCATCTGTACAATGGGGAAAATCCTTCCTGACTCCTCTTGGTATTTCTTATGGAGGCAGATATACAAGGGCAGGAGCCCTGGTATTCCTGACCCTTAAAGCTCTGTTTCATATCAGACTAGTCTCAGAAGAGGAAAAGGGAGGAATGTTTGTCTGATTTGGCATGTTAGAGAACTTCTAGGCCTAACCTCTCATCTTACAGATGAATAATTATCATTCACATTTGGGCTTTCCTCATAAAAATCCTCCTACATAGAAGTACAAGTATGGATACTCCCATTTTGCAGATAAGGAAGTTGAGACTCGGGTATAGAGCAGAGCCAATGTTTGCCAGGTCTTTTGAGTCCAGGTTCATTGCTCTTTCCACTAAAATTAAAAAAAAATGATAGCACATATTTCTTCAGCGCTTTACAATTTACAAAGCACCTTGCCCACAGTTGTTAAATCCTCCAAGGTGGGTATTATCACCTCTATTTTTTGGATGAAAAAAACAGAGACTCATAGGCATGAAGGGGCTTGCTCATGGTCATGCAGCTAATAAGTGTAACCCTGAACTCAGACTGAGGCCTTGTTACTCCAGGCCCTGTACTGTTTCCTCTCTTCTAAGTTACTGTAATCAAGCCCAGTCTGGGGTCCTCATGGAGGCTGGATCGACTCTGAAGGTGCTACTTTATCTGTCTGTACTCAAATCCCTATCCCTCACCCACACCTATGCTCAATATCACTGGAAGGTTTGTGGCCATGTCTTCCCAATCAAATGGTATGTGAAAAGTGGAAAGGAAGTTCAGGAGCAGGAGCAGAGGGAGTTCCATTCCCATTGTGTAGTCTTTAGGCCTCCCTTATTCCCATTGGCCTTCCTCCTTGGGTTGTGTTCCAAGAAGGCAGATGAGGTACTGGCAGGCACCAGTCACTGTGGGCTGACAGCTATCAAAGCTAACCCCTGGTAATTTGTAGTTGAGGTTGAGGAAAGACTCCTTCTCAATGCAGGCAGCTGCTTGTTGGATACCAGGCTCCAAAATGGTTCCCAACTGAATCTAAACAGAAGTGCCCACTAGGGTTGGGCAGGGGTTGGGGGGAGGTCAGTGCTATATCTCTATCCTCTGGCTCAGAGGTTCTTACCCTTTTATGTTTCACGGACACCTCATTTAGTTTGGTAAAGCCTATAGATCTTTGAATTATTGAATAATTGAAGGAGCTATTAAATTTCAGTTAGAGCTTAGTTAGATTAAAGATGCTATTTTTTTCCCATCCAAGTTCATGGATCCCCTGAAATCTTTCCATAGACTCCTTGGGGGAGGGAACCGGGGATCCATTAGCCTTCTCTAGCTCATGGCTTTTCCATATAGAGAGCCTTATAGACTCATAGGATTTAGACCTAGAAGGGGTCTTAGGAATCAGCTAGTTCCTGAGTGTCCAACATTGGCTTATGGCCCAAATGTGGGCTGCCAAAGATTTTTAGCAGGGATGAGGATTTTTAGCAGTGGGGAAACTACCCTGCTAGTACACTTACTTAGAGAGATACTGTAGATGGATAATGATTTGGATGAAGAATTGAAGAGAAAGAAGTGAGTGGTCTAGATTATCTGCAGGAAATGGCAAAGCCCTTTTAAAGACTTCTCCAATTTCTCCCTGAAACAAGGTCTGTTTTTTAATATCAAAATTCTCTCTGTGTTATTGTACTATTGTGAGTCATGGAACTTAAATTAAAATGAGCATCATCCAGAGGGAAATGGGGAGGGGCATGGTGGGTATAAGCAAGCTGCAATATGTACAAAGAATCACAGTGGAAAAACAGTATGAAGGATGTCATTAAAGAAATGGATGATCAAAATGGGCTGGTTGCCTAGTGAGAGCAAGGGATTGCTGTTAGATGGCCTGTGTACTCCATTGGTATACTTGTGATATCAAAAGAAATGAAGGAAGGCTCTCAGCACATTGGGTTGACTCCATGTGGAGAACTTATGAGAAGACATAGACAAAAGTAACATTAGATAACAAGGCATAGATAGGTTGTGATCTGTGTGGCTGGAGGAAACATCCCCCTTGTTGAGATGATAGGTCTGTTTGAGTATTAAGGTATCACTATTTAGAGGATCTCACTGGTTCAAAATCGTGTATTAGACCCTGAAAGGGACACATACTTTGAATTATTATTCTAAGAATATTTAGCTGGGCATGGTAGTATATTCCTGTAATCCCTGGATGATAAGTCTGGTGGATAGTTTGAGTTTGGGGGTTCTGAGCTGCAGTGGGTTAAGTCTGAGCAGGTGTCCATATTAGGTCCAAAACCAGTATGGTGGGCCCCTGAGAGTATGGATGATGACTGAGGTGGGGAGAACCAGGATAGGACAGAAATAGAGTGGGTCAAAGGACCTATGCTGATCAGCAGTAGGTTTGGGCCCATGGATGGCTGTTGCAGTCCAGGAGAGATAGGGAGACCCAATCTCAAAAAACAAAAAAACAAACAAACAAGCAAAAAACCACAACAGGATTTATAGGCTTATGTAAATACCATACTTACATTCTCTTGTTTGGTTCCCCTCATGACCCTACCCGTACAACACAACAGGGTAGGATTGGGATAGAACATGGAACCACGGAATAGAGCACATGGACTATGTGGGTCCCCTCAGCTTCAGGGGCATTCTCCTTCAGAGGAGGGGAAAAGGGCAAAGGCAAACAGTCTTGACAGAGACACAGACAATGGATCTGAAAGCAAAGGGATGCAGTGAAAAGAATGTTGAACTTTGGGGAGACTTGAAGTTCTGGATCTGTTCCTTGTTATGTGACCCTGAGCAAGTCACTTTGGAGTCCCTGTTTCCTTCTCTGTAAGTTGAGAGAGGGTTGGGCTCCAAGATCACTAAAGGCCCTTCCAGTTCTGCTAGTCATAATGGAACTGGAAAGTCACCTGGGTCTCATCAAATAGGCTCTTCTAACCTTTCTCCTTAACTCGTTTTTCTCCTCAGTAAAGCCAGTCTTAATGACACACTTCTGGAATCGGGCTTTCAAAGGCCTCTGTCTTCCTCAGGTCCTGCCAGCACCCTGGAAGAGTGGGGTCAGGGTCTGGGAGGTCAGAGTGGAATTAGCCCCTCTCCTCCATGCCCTGGAATTACTTTTAAAAAGGCTGAGACTGTCTTCCACACGCTGAAAGCTCCTCTGCTTCTGTGCGACCTGGGGTCCTCTTAGGCTCAGAACCCTCCCCCTGCCCCAAGCCGGAGCTCTTCTGGCCGAGGCGGCGTAGCTAATGAGGACATCAGGCCTTGACATTGCTCCCCAGGCCCCCACTTGCCAGTTGTCCAGGCTGGCAGGCTTGGCTCCCCGTCAGGATGTACTAAATTCTATTAGTTGGAGAGTGGTAATATTTCCATACCTGCCCTCTAATCACTGTCCTGCTGCAAGTGGATTAATTAAAATGCACATGCAAATATGCCGGTTAAAAAAGCTCAGTCCCACTTCACATGCAAATGCAATCAATAGATACTAAGATAATTAGCATAATGGGGAAAAAAAAGGAATTCTTTGTAGTAAAGCTTTTGGGGTGAAAACTTGAATACTTCCAGAGTATGCAATCAAATCTACCTGAGTGTAGATCTGAGCCCCCCTCTAGCTTCCCACCCCTCCTCATCTTCCTTAACTTCCAGCAACTACTTTATCCTCCTCCACCAATACTATGGGTGCCAGCATAAATCACACCTACTCCAGGAAGGCCTCCCTGTCTGCAATCATCTCATTAGGGTTTGTTCCTTTATTGTCTCCTCTCTGCATCCCTGCATTTAGTCATGTACCCTGCCATTCTGCTGTTGTTTATCTTGAAGGGCCTCAGGGGCAGAACACTACATCTTTTTCCTTTTGTTCCATCCAGGGGCTTAGTACAGTGCTCAGAACCACTTAACAAGGGCTTGTTAACTCATCCTTCAGCTTCTGTCCGGTTAGTTAAGAGGATCCGAGGAAGGACCTGGGCAGGCCTGGGAGCATAAGGAGCTATGGTACCTGCCCTTTGGCCACAGGACATTGGCTCAAGGCTGGCTCCAGGCCATTTTACGGGAGTGGCGGGGAGGATTCAATTTTGAGTTCCCAATGCTTTCTCCAGCTGCCTAAACTTATTTGAGGTAGCATGGGATTTGAGGGGCACAGAGCACATCGCCACACTGTCCCAGTTTTAAAGAGACCCCATCTCCTGGAGGACTTTAAGGCTGGCTTAAGGAAATATCACTAATCCCTTCAAATTTCGCAATGTGTACCCCACTCCTACCTCCAGCACTAAAGGGGAAGGATTCTCAGTCCTTTCACCCTTCAGCTTAGAATATTTTGAGCTAGAAGGAATCTTGAGCATTATCCAGTCTAACTGCCTAACTTTCCAGTGCTTAGCACCATACTTGGCACAGAGTGAGTATTTAATATATGCTCATAAAATTAAATTTGCTAAATTAAATTTTACATATGAGGAAACTGGGAACTAAAAAGTTTAAGTGACTTCTCCAAAGTCAGATGAATAAGTATTAAATAGCAAGTAGCAAAGCCAGAACTTAAACCCAGGGAGCATGGCTCCTCTGACTCCAAATTCATTGTTCTATCTATACTATTTTCCTAGAAGGATGTATTAAGTATTTCAGTGGGCATGGTCCCCCCATATGATTCCCTTTTATAATTACAGAGCCAGCAGAATGGGTTTGCATATGTGTGTGAACAGGCAATTTGAAGCCACAGTGAAGCTGGGGGCGGGTCTCTGAAATTTGGAGATGTTTTGAGGTGATGGTAAAAGCTGTTTTGCCTTAGTCTTGATACAAGGAGTGCAGTGGGCAGGATGAAGGATGAAGGATCTGAAATCAATCAGTCCGGTTTCAAAACCTTACTCTGTTGCTAAATAAAATACAGACCTCTATTTGTCATTTAAAACCCTTCTGCCTGTTCTATTCCAGCCTGCCTCTCTGGGCTTATTACATGCTCCCCCCTTTCTCACACTTTAAGTTAGAGCCAAACCTGTCTTTTGCTGCTCCCCATAAAAGAGAGTCTCTCTGTTCTATCTCTGTGCCTTCTGCATAGGATTTCTCCAGTGCCTGGAACGTTCTCCTTCCTTATCTCCACCACTCGGAACCCCTGGCTCCCTTCAACGCTCAGCTCGAGGGCCTCACCCTCAACTCTGACAGTGTGTGCCCCACTCACGACTATTTTGTGTTTATTTTGTATAATTTACTTATCTGTGTGCATTTGATATGCCACCCCCCCAGTAGAATGTAAGCTCCTTGAGGGCAGGAACTACTTTCCTTCTTTCTTTCTTTCTTTCTTTCTTTCTTTCTTTCTTTCTTTCTTTCTTTCTTTCTTTCTTTCTTTCTTTCTTCCTTTCTTTCTTCCTTCCTTCCTTCCTTCCTTCCTTCCTTCCTTCCTTCCTTCCTTCCTTCCTTCCTTCCTTCCTTCCTTCCTTCC
>NW_020955176.1:746177-800790 GCF_900497805.2 Vombatus ursinus
CCATCCTTCCTTCCTTCCTTCCTTCCTTCCTTCCTTCCTTCCTTTCTTTCTTTTTCTTTTTGTATCCCTAGCACCTTGTACAGTGCCTGGCACATACAGGCACTTAATAAATTCTTCCAGAATGAGTGAATAACCTTTTTGACATTGGACAAATCATTTAACCCTTCTAGTACATCAATTTTATCATCTGAAAATGAGAGGGGCGAACTAGATAGTGGCTAAGGTTCTATCCCACTCTAAATCTATGATTCTATAATGTTGCCTTTTCTCCCTCTGGATGGGAGAGGGTGAGGGCAGTAGTCTAGTTAGCTAGTGGGAAGAGGGGGAAGGGGATGGTAGGTAGGGAAGGTGAGTGGGGCTGATAGGGCTAACTGGGTTGAGATCTAAATTCAACCCTCTAAGAGCAATGGGTCCTAGTGGTGGCATTGGTGGAGAGTTCCTAGGCACATTACAATGTATCAATTTTTAGTCTAGGATGCTAGGAATTGAGTGGACATAACTCATTAAAAGAAAATTTTTACTTAATAGTTAACTGCAAAGAAAAGAAGTCTGGTCTTTCTAAAAGAACATCTGCTATACTGCATATTGTAGGGACTGAGCCCCTTGGGTCTGGAAGAACTAATTTAGATGCATCTAGTAGAGACTATAGATTTCTTAGGGCAGCTAGGTGGCGCAGTGGATAGAATGCCAGACCTAGAGTCAGAATAACTCATCTTTCTGGGCTCAAATCAAGCCTCAGACATTTACTGTGACCCTGGGCAAGTTACTTAACCCTATTAGCCTCAGTTTCCTCATCTGTAAAATGAGCTGGAGAGGGAAATGACAAACCCCAAATGGGGTTATGAAGATTTGGGCATGACTGAGCAACAATAGATTTCTTATATTCTTTTCAGATTACACACTTTGTAGATATGTGAAGATACTTGTGAAGCTTTTTTGGGGGGTCCAGATATGTGCTTTTATTATTGCAGGGATCTTCCCATATGGACATTCTTTCAATGAAGATCAGCAGCTTATGTATAGAGAGTTGCTTGGGTCATTAAGGTGTTAAGTGACCTGTTCATGGTCATACAGCTGGTATATGGCAGATCTTGAATTCAGATTGTGAGAAAAGAATGATAGGATCATAGATTTAGAGATGGGAGGGACCTTGGAGGTCATACAGTCCAATCCTTTCGTTTTACAAATGAAGAAACTGAGGTCCACAGAAGTCAGGTCTGAGGTCACACGTACTAAGTTGTAGACTCAAGATCTGAACCTAGATCTTCTGACTCCAAACCTAACTCTCTTTCCACTTTTTATCATGCTATCTTTTCTTTCCCCTCTCCTCTTATTGGTCCAGGAGGAGGAATGGGCATGTTTTATGATCCTCATTGGTATTTCCAGACTCTTTCCATTTGTTCAGGAACGTCTCCTTTGAGGTTCATTCTATCCAGATATATTATGCTCTCCAGATCCTGGTGTCTTATCCCTCCTAAACCTATTCTTAGTCCACACCCCAAAGTCTAGTTATTTTACTCCCTCCTGCTTTCCCAAACCACCAACATCAACCTATACTACCTTCGTTTAATATCTTGACACTGTAAATTAACCAGTTAAAGTGCACCCTGGACCCTACCCTTGAATCACTTTTTTTGTTTGTTTGTTTTGTTTTTGTAGCTGATTCCTTTCCAAATCTCAGCTCTGGATTATTTCCACCATTCTGCCTTCTCAAGTACTACTGAACGGTCATGGAAGAAATTATACAACTATGCTGTCTGGCTTCACTAAAATTTTGTAATTCAGTCTGAACTGCTACGTGCCAAACCTTATACTCTTCCCTAATTGACTATCACACTCCCCACAGTGACTGTTTTAAACTTCTCCTCTCATCATCTACACCACTTCCCCCCTTTCCTTCTGAGCAGAAATCTTTTCCTCATACTCTTATAACCATAGTTTAAATTAATTCCCTTGCAGGGATTTTGAATATGCTACTAGATATTTAAGACAGAGGGAATGGAATCCTGGGGAAAGCCAGTTAACTGTCATCTGGGAAGAGTTAATTGTCATGTCTGGGAGACTGAGTTAGGCACAGAAGAAAGGACTAAGAGAACTTTGTTCCAGAGAGAATATTAACTGTCAATCTTTGAGAAGTCATGAAGAGATATGTTGACATCATTGCATTTAACTCTTATCCTGTGGAGAAAATATGCTGTAGACAAGATATCTTGAAGAGAATTCTTAAGAGACTTTGCTATCCTGAGAGAGATAGAAGGTGGGGCTGTGGTTTCAGTGTCTATGGGATGGTTAGAAGTAACTCTGGCTGCCTTCTTTTTCCTAGCTAATAAATTGTTGAAGTAGTTCAATGTGAATTTATTGTTACACTGTTGAATCACCTAGCAAGTAGGATTGATGTTTACATAAGCCTATGAGACTGGGAGAGAGGGAGAGAGAGACAGAGAGAGACAGACAGAGAGACAGACAGAGAGACAGACAGAGAGACAGAGAGAGAGACAGAGAGAGAGAGACACACAGAGAGCGAGAGAGACAGAGACAGAGAGAGAGAGAAAGAGACAGAGACAGAAAGAGAGACAGACACACATACACATATGAAGAAAGGAATATAAGGAGGAAGGAGAGAAAACTTATTGGAAAAGAAGTTTCTATATTTATAAATTGGTGAACGGTACAGAGCTAATGGAGTAATTAATAAGAAGATTGTGCATTTCTAACAGTTTATGAGATAGGAGAACATATTCCTTGATTGCCTTAGAATCTTAGGTTAGAGTTAATAAGGCAATGAGATAGTGTCAGAGAAGGATGAGGGTTGGTGTGATTGCCTACTAGTATACAGCCCATGTGATTCCATAGGCTACATGTGGGAGTGTCATGTGTTACACTTCACTGAAAACATTGAGGTCATTCATCAATGAGTACTTTCTTTTCCCCAATTCTCCACCTCAGATCCTCTCAACATAGCCCCTCTTGCCTGCCTTCTTTGTTTTAGACTCTGAAGAAGACATAGCTCTTCTATATGTTGCCAAGCCTAGCTGCTCTACTTGTGCCTTATCTTCTCCATCTTTTCTGGGAGTTTACCCATTTGATCATTCTTTCTTTCCCCCTCATTTTTATTCTCTCCTTGTTCACTAGCTTCTTCTCTGCTGCTTACCAGTGTGTCCGTATCTCCCTCATCTTTAAAAAACTCTTCATTTTACTGTGTATCTAGTCAAGATTAAAGTCATAATCAGTAGAATGTCAATGCCTGACTTGATTTTGGTCCCTAGTCCTCTCTTCCCCAATCCTCTGATATTGTACAGATGCTTCTCATGACAGTTAACATCCAGGCACCTTTGTTCCCTATCACCAAGCTCCATCCATCTTGTTTTTTTCACTTTAAAAAATGGTTATTTATTTACAAGGAAAAGTATTCACAAATTGAATGGAAGGTCTAAGAAAATTGGAGAACAAATTATTTACCCAGTTAATAACTAGATGACTTATGTTTCATAAATATACCCTAATCTAGCAAATTTCCTCAGATTCTTTTACCTGGCCTAGTCTGTGGCCTCAGGGCATTAAAGATCACCTAAGTGGTACTCCAGAACTATCTATCTATCTATCTATCTGTCTATCTATTTACATACATACATACATGCAACATATGTATATATATATATATGTATAATTCACCCCTCAGTTAATCAGTAACACAAACACACACACACAAACACACATGATTGTAAACTCATGGAGAGCAGGGACAGCTTTTCCTTTTCTTTGTATTTCCTGAACTTAGTACAGTCTTTGACACATAGTAAGCACTTACTAAATGCTTTTTGACCTGACTTGATACGCATAGATACCACCCACCAGTGATTATACATGCAGAGGTCAAAAGATACCTCATTTCTTCCCAAAGGGTATGTTTAGGAGAGCAACATGTCATGGAGTTAAGGCAGGAAACACTTGAGCCCCAGGCTTTTGAGGAAGGGAGGGAGCCAATGAGACTGAATTAGGCAGTGCTGCCCCAGATGATTGAAATTGGGGGCCTCAGGAGAGAGGGGAAAGTATAAGAAATATTAACTGGCCAAGAAGAGGGCAATGAAGTTTAGCATTTGGGTTTCTGAACCATGACTTAAACTACAAGAATTATGAGTTATTGGCCAGGAATGAAGCACATCTGCCAAAGCCTGGAAAGAAGCTGTTTGCATAGAGACTTACAGATCAGATCAAGAAGGCTTTAAACTGAAAGTGGCAGGGAGGATCTGAGGTGGACAATCTGTTGAGAGGATCTGAGGTGGAGAATTGGGGAAAAGAAAGTACTCATTGATGAATGACCTCAATGTTTTCAGTGAAGTGTAATACGTGACACTCCCACAGGTAGCCTATGCAATCACATGGGCTGTGTACTAGTAGACAGCTAGACAACAAAACTGCCCATATTCAGTTGCTAAGTCAGATTCCATAGACACCAGAAGGTATCACATCATGTCAAAGTCTGTTGCTGGAGGTAAAGGGCTTCACAGGAGAATTAGCTGAATCAGCCAATGCTGAAAACAAAATCCCCTTTTATTTGGCTTAAGTGAAAGTCAAAAAGGAAGAACACATGGCATCTTTTGAGACACCCAAGTGAACAAGAGGCAAGGACAATACAGGGGGAATATTATAGCAGGTCCCACAGCCCCTCATGGGGGCTAGTATTGATGCCCCCAAACTAGGGGGCACAACTTCCCACCCACTGGAGTTGAATTTAACACCTCCAAAGTGAGACCGGAAAGAATTAGGGAAGGAATAGAACCAGGGATGCCTCCAGGGAGTCTTCAGGTTATGACAATAGGAGGGAGTCCAGGAGGGGCTAAGATTCTGGGTTCTGTGTTTCAGGGCAACTTCAGAATAAGGGTTTCTTGCTTAGTTTTGGGAGTGGGAGATCTGAACTAGATTAGTGTTGCCACAAAATTTGAATGAACCTAGATAGTGTAGTTGTGCCACTAGCACAACCAGTGCTGTGTACTAGTAGACAATCACACCAACCCTCCCCCCTCTCTATCTGACACTGTCTCATTTCCTTATTAATTCTAACCCAAGATGCTAAGGCAATCAAGGAGTATGTTCTCCTATCTCACAAATTAATAGAAATGTACGATCTTTCTCATTAATTAATTAATCAGTTAGCTCTGCACCCTCCACCATATATATGGAAGAAAGGTACTGTGGATCTGACTGAATTCCATCCCTGAAGTCAGAGGTAGAGAGGCACCCCCAAAACTAGGCAACTAGAAGTTTCTTCCCTGGAAGCTTCCAGACACAGAAGATCCAGGTATAGTGAGGGTGGAGAGGGGAGGAGTACGGTGGTACCTAGCAGGAGTTAGGGACATGTCTAGGGAATAAATAGCCCATTGGAGAGAGAAACACTAAGAGAAGGGAAAAATACAAGAGTATTTCTGAGCCTACAACATATGGAAAGAAAAATTGTTAGTTATTCATAAGAGACAATATCTAGGAAGAGGCAGTCACAATATTCATGGCCTCAGATGTCTATCCACTAAAACAAATCTCTTCCACTCTGCTACGACCAGTTAGAGTAAAGTAGATTATGGCCCTGGATTCACCATCCCAAGATTAAATGGCTCTGATTGAGGGATTTCCTTTTTGCCCATGCCATTATTATTCTGTGCTATTATTTATCTTCCCCTGTTGGGGAAGTGGTCCTGTGTTGGGAGGTATACCTAGACGTGGGACACTGTGCTGCCCAATGTCTGTGAGGGGACAGAAGTAAGTATGGGGATGTGTGATCCAGGTGTGGATTGTGGTGAGGTGGTCAGAGTCACCTGCTCATCTTATAGATCACAGAACCCTGCTGGTTCTGGAATGAGCTGTGTCTGTCAGCTGGATTGTGCTGTGCTTGTTTGTTCGTGAATGATACAGAATGATAAATGTATTTCAAGGCAGCTGCCTGTGGCCTTACATGGAGATTGATCACTCCAGCATATAAAAAAAGGAAGACATTCCAGTTGGATGGGTCACTTCAGAACACAGACCTGTCAGTAGTTTATGCTCCACCTGAGATGTAATTTGACTTATGTACCCCCAGAGCAAGAGTGGAGCCCTGGAGCCCTGGTGACTACACAAAAGAAGGACATCATTCAAAGCAGAAATCCCCAAGGACCTGTGGTCATTGCTTCTCTCTTGGACATCTCTCATACATGACAGCAGTCCCTGGAACTCACCATTGTGACATGTCACTTAACTGTTGGTAAGATTGTGTTATAAGGTATGAACCTTCTTTCTTTGTCTGGAAAAATCTAGATGCCTTGTGGCACAAACATGGTAGAGAACATTTAGGTAAAGATCAAAGGAAGGAGAGGCAAAAATGATGGAAATATATTGCAGACTATCCAGTCAGAGGACAGCTTGGTGGCACAGTGGATAGAGCACTGCACCTTGAGTCAGGAAGACCTGAGTTCAAATCTGGTCTCAGACATTTACTAGCTGTGTGACCTCAGGCAAGTCACTTAACCTCTGTTTGCCTTAATCCACTGGAGAAAGAAATGGCAAACCTCTTTGCCAAGGAAAACCCCATGGACAGTATGGTCCACAAGGTCACAGAGAGTCAGATATGACTGAACAACAACAAGTATATGTGCACATGTATATGCATATGTGTGTGCATATAGGCATATATATACAGAGAGAGAGAGAGGGACAGAGAGACAGAGAAAGACAGAAAGACAGACAGAGAGAGAGACACACACACACACACACACACACAGAAGCATAGTTTTGAGGGCACCGGGGAATTGATATAGTTATCTATAACTATATGGTTATAACTCTCTAAAGGAGGGGAAGATAGCAAAGACATGGAAAAATCTTATCAGTGATTGATATTCATTATAAATAATAACTGAAAAGGGTGACAGAGACATAAATAACTACTGTCTTATATACCTACTTTCCCACATATACAACATCTTTATAAGTCATCTTTGTAATAGTTGAGGGTGTTCTCAAGGAGAACATTAGTAGGATACGAACAGGCTTTCACAAGTGATATTCAATAGTCATCCATATCTCTACTTGTTTCACTATTGACTGAAAGGTGTAAAAACCCATCACGCTTATTATTTATTGATCATGAAAAAGGTTTTGATTTGGTAGAACAAAATGTAGCCTTCTAAGCTCTTTTTCAAGGTGTCTGTCATTCAGAACTCAAAATCATTCAAGGTTTCCTGAGAGATACAAAAACAGAAACAATTGTTCAATGACTTCTTAGAAATAGAGAGGTATGAAATAGGGAAATGTATGCTCACCAGAAGCATTCACTACTGTAATGGCAGAGATCCTGCATAGAGTCCAAATCTAAGGGAGATTCTCTATGGATGATGAAGTCATACAGACACTCATATTTGTGGATGACATTATGCTAATTGCATGAAGCCCTGGAACACTGAAGAGGCTCCTGGAAGAGATCTATAATTCTTTAAAGGAGTTTGGTCTGACCATACACACAGAAAAGAACGAATAAATGAAGGATGTCTATTGTTCAGATTAAAACATGCATTTGAGTTTATCTGGGACAGACAATGCATCAGGGCCAGAACTGAATAGGAAGGAGGAAGAGAGTGGGCTAGATTGTCTTTGGGAAGTGGTAAAGTTCTTTTGATGACCCCATACTTTCTCAAAAGCAAAGTCCCATCCTTTTCATATGAGCTTTCTATCAACATTGCTGCATGGAAAGGAAGCATAGAATACAATGGCCCCCAAAGAATTACAAATGGGAACCACACAATGGAGGGGGACATGATAGGAGTGAGCAAGCTCAGCATACAACCAATGAGGAAATTCTGAGAACAGGAGTAAAACATGTCATCAAGGCGTTGTACGACAGGAAGAAAAGACAGATCTATCAGAGACTGAAAGCCAGGGATGGCAGGTAGACAGCTAGAGTGCTTCACTGGCATTCTTTCTATGTCGAAGAAAGCGAGGAAGTCCATCACTTTGTTGTATAGACTGCTGTGCTGAATCTATGGGAGGACATGAATAAGAGTCACACAGAACGTATAGGAGTGGATGGGCTGTGATGTTCATTTTTTGGGAGGAACGACACAGGCCTTTTTGAGTATTTGGATATGATCCTTCTGATAAAGACATATCCTTCACATTGGTGTGTATAGGGTATTCAGAGAGGACTAGCATTTCTGGGGTGAGGGCTTGCTGAGCTCTTTTCAGGGCTGCTCATTCACCTGCAGTGGCCACCCATCACCCAACTCTCATCTGTGGCTCCAGGAAGCTGTACCATGTACAGTCATCACATCCCTGGTAAAACCATCTCCACAGATGGGCTAACCTAGGTTGAGGGTAACCAACAGACCTCAAATGTGTTGGTTAGTTAGGGGGTGTCTACCCCAAACATATGAAGACTTTCCCAGGCAGAATGGGAGGATGAGAACAATTTTTTCCAATGACCATGATGGCTGCTGAAGCAGGAGCTGTGGAGTGCTTTAAGCTCGGTCAGATATGATACCAAGGTTATCTATTTCATCTAGTTTTTGACAGATTTATCTTAATTTTGGACAATAATCCATTATTCTTGTAGCTTAAGTCATGGTCTAGAAACTCAAATGCTGATCTCCAATACCGTCTTTTTAGCCAGTTATCACTTCCCATATCACTTCCCATCAGCCATGCTGGCATCTATCTCAGACTTATTGGTCCCCCTATTCTTCAGAAGCCTAGGATTCAAATGTTCCTTCCCATTAACTCCATGAAATATTGCTCTCCTAAATATAAGCTCTTGTGAAGAGATGGGGTATAATCAATGGTTGGTTACATATCTATGAGGATCTTACTGATTAGCTGAGAGGTGAATTTTTGAACCTACCAATGAATTAAAAGGGGAGGGAGGCGAGGTTGAAAGATAAAGTTAGGCAAAATTTGATATGGACCCTAGACTTTAGGAGAATAGATTCAGAGTTCAGAGAAAGGACAGATGAGATCGTTTAGGGTATGATTCTACATGGGAAGTTTGCTCAAGATGGAAAGGTTATCAATAAAAAGTTCTAATGACACAAACACAAATAATTCCAATGCGAAAGAGAGGGTATAAACTAACAAGACTGATGTGGTCAGTTGGGGCCAAGAAGGTTGTCATTCTAAGTCAGGGAAAGAGAGAGTGAAGAAGGCATGCAAGGGCAGCTCTGGAGTCTTAGGAAGGTAATGGCTAATGCCATGAGGTCACAGACCATTTTAGGTCAAAGAGTTTAGGGAAATTCTCTAGACTAGGGTATATATTTAAAGCAAGACAGCTATCTAGTTATGAGCTGGGCAGGTAATTGGTACTCTGATTTTCTTAGATCCTACATATAATTTGTGAATTTACTCTCTTCTTTGTAAATAAATGCTCTTATTTAAAATGCAAAATGCTGGGGTCCAGCAATAGGGAAGAAGGGGTGGGTACTGGCGGGCATGAGAAGTAACTGGAAGGGTACAGGGGTAAAGAGATTTGGGGGTACAGGACTAGAGCTCAAGGTCCACTGAGGCATTGAACTTCAAACTGGCCAGGGCTTTTAAGCCAGTAGAATGAGAGCAGCCTGGTATGAATCACTTTATTCCTCACCCTTGTTTCTATGATCTGTCCCTCAGAAGCTGTGAATCAACATCAGGGAAATACAGAGTCAAGAATCTCAGATTATTCTTGAGAATTCAAAAAGACTTGAGGAACCGTGGTTGCACTTCCACAATAGTTGGGACTCTCTGCCTTATCAATTAGTCAGCAAGCATTTATTAAGTTCCAATTGTGTGCCAAGTTCTGTTCAACTCTTTTGCTTCTATTTTCTGTAATGATTTTCAGGATGGGAAGGAGATAACTGAAAGGGTTAACAGGTAATGGAAACCCAAGACTAATGTAGGGATGGTAAAGGAATACTGAGTTACTCTCAGTGATCACCTGGCCTGGATAAGGAACATCCCAGGTTACTAAAAGGATTGACAAGTGGATGACTGCTGATCCTTGGGCAGTGATCTTTGGAAAATCATGGAAAATGGCACTCATCCTGATTTTTTTTTTTAAAGAGGAATATGTTAAATTCCACAAACTTTAAGCCAGAAAGTTTGAGGTTGATTCTTGGCAAAATTTGAGAATAGATTATTAAAAAGATGGTTTATGAGCACTTGGGAAGGGTAATCATGGTCACTATGTATGTAAGCAATAAGAATTCCTTAAAAAGGAAGCCTTTCTCACTTGTGTGCACTTGCACACCCCCTCCCTTATGCCTGGAAAAGACTGTGTCCACAGTTTATACCAATGACTCTTCTGAATAGTCACTTGTTGAGAATGCTGTCAAGAGGACTTTAGCATTACCTCCAGCTCCTGTATATATTTTCATACATCTTTACTGTCTCTTCTCTTAGGATGCAAACTCCTCATGAGTAGGGATTGTTTCATTTATTGTCTTTGCTTCCCTAACAACTAACACAATACTTGTCACATGTTTGATGCTTAAAAACTGCTTTTTGATTGATTGATTGATTGACTGGTTAATTGAATGCCACGTCAAGACTCCATGATTTTATCATTTTACCTAGCTAGGTTTAGTCCCAGCTCAGCTCATACCAGCACTGGCCCAGACATTGCCTGATCCACACCTCAGATTTCTCCTTCTCCAGATTTTCCATTCCCACAGTACTCCTGGGTCAGCTGCAGATTTCCACTACAGGACTTTTCCAGGCTGGTAGGGGAGCTAGAGGAAACATTCTCTTCTTTATTTTCTCTCCCCAGGGCCTCAGAGGGAAACCCTAAACCCTCTTCCCACAGCTCCTCTGGACTGACACAGATCTCATTCGTACTTACTACTGTTTTGGATGCTGCCCTAGAAGTTAGTTGCCTCATTTGCCAAAAAGAGACTGAAATACCTAAAGAAGCAAATGAGGATAATTTCAGTAAAAGTACACTAAACAGCATTAAAGAGGAAGAGAGGAGTAAAACCAGTCTAATTTACTGGCAAGTCTGAATTATATGTAGCCCTGGGAAAATGCTTCTTGCATGTGGATCCATCAGAAAAGTGACCCCAGGTTTTAGACACTCTGTGGGTCAGAACTCACTTAAAATACAACTCATAAGCCCCCACAGATGTCTTTAGTTTTTACTGTCTGGTCAGAAGATACATTAGTTCAAACAAAAGATGTTTAAATAGTATAGCAAATAAAGTGACAGGAGAAGATTTCTCCTGAGGGCCCCTGGGGGCATAGTTTCTTACAGATTAACCCACCAATAATAGGGGATGGCAAACATACAGGGAACATGTATGTGAAGGAAAGCTCATGGATGGCACACAAAAAGGAAATACATATGACTAGGATATATATGCACGATCAGGTTGGCTCAAACCTAAAATACTTCAGAAATACTGCTCTTCAGAAAGGCAGCAAAATACAGTGTAAAGAGGGCTGAATTTGGAGTCATAGGATCTGATATCAAAATCTGGCTCTGCTACTTAGTGTAGGTGTGACTTTGATCAAGTCACTTCAGCTATTTGGGCCAGAGTCCTACATCTGGAGGAAGTAGGACTAGATAACCTCTAAGATTCCATTCAGTTCTGAATCTATTCTCTTATGATGTTACTACCCTGCTTTTTCTCCTCTCCAATATCATGCATGGTAATCAAACTATTCTCTGTTACCAGCTTCTGGGTTTCAACTCCTTAGAGATTCTAGGGTATAGTGACAAGGAAACTTCTCTCTGAGAAGGACAAACTGATAGCTCTTTAATCGTAGACAAGTTATTAGCCATCAAATTGAGCTAAGGAACCACAGAAGAAAAGTCAGGCAGAGTGTCTCCAGGCTAAAATTAATTTTTTTTTCTTTTAACTTCTTATGTCTGGGACTGAATCTCAGTCCTTTGTACTACTGGATAACTATCTGACTTAGAGTTAGGAATTCCTTGTAACTCCTGTTCAAGGAATTAACTCCCTCACGGTAGGGGAGTTGTCAGGCTCAAATGAAATAACAGATTAAAACACTTTACAAACATTAAATGCTATAGGAATGGTGGTTATTATTATTATTATTATTATGATTAACCCACAGTCACCAGGTCTTCAGTCTGGTGATAACTTCACTCATTGTTGAGCTCAAGCAAGGCTTATAGAGCAGCATATAGGTGTGCTGGTAAATGCTTAACAACATGGGTGGGGAAGAGGGAGCATACACGCTTGCATGCACACACACACACACATATCTTTTTAAGAGTAATCTGTATTATTAACATTGATTTGTCACTATTACCAGTTTCTGAGTTGTAAACACACTGACGATTTAACAAAGGACTTTCACAAGCCAGTTATAATTGGCTCCAATATATGTCCTGCCTTAGGGGTACCCTGTACTCCCACAGTCCATTCTACTAAATAAACTTCAAAAGAGCTTTGTGGAATTTGGGCTCTAAAGCCATTTCACATCCATATTCCTTTTTGGATTAGCATGCAAATGAATCCAAGCAAGATCAAGGTAAAGGGAAGATAACAAGGTCATTATACTCTGACCTCCTGGCCCCTATTCCTGTCATTGTACATATACATATACACACATGTATGTACATACACATATGTGTACATATACATACACATATGTATATTTGTATAGCTATAAAACAAAGAGGCAAAAAAGAAACCTGGCTTAAACCTTGTTGAATGTGTGTATATTAAAGAATAATGCACTCAGATCTGGAAGAAACCTTGAAGATCATTGAGTCCAACTCCCTTATTTTAAAGATGAGGAAAAGACCCAGACTGGTGATGTGGTTTACCCAGGGTCACAGGCTTAGTAAGCAGAAGAGTGGGAATTCACACATCGATATTTTCACTGCACATCCCACCTCTCATAATGCACTTCTATTCTTCTCATTTCATGTAGTAAATGGTAACTAGGCCAACAAAGTACTGCTAAGAAATCTAATCATGAATGGTATGCTTATTATTCACCGATCCAGTGACTGGTATGTAAGTGAGCACTTCCAGAGTGCTCCAAACTCCACCTTCTCTTAAAACAATGTAAGCGTGGCTCATTGATTCCCAGGAATTTATGGAGTGATATCTAGTGTATGGTCCCTAACTTGACCTTTGTGAGATGAAATGCTTATTGCCCTGGTGTAGTTTACTACTGAGTAGGAGAGATACAGACATACGTATAACTCTAACCCAGTAGAGGCCCAAAGTCATGGGTCTTTGGAAGAAGCAAGGATTGTGGAAGACTGAACGGGGGAGGCGACATTTGAGCTGGGCTGTGAAGGATGGATGGACAGAATTGGACAGTCAGAGCTGCAGATCTGGGGGATAGGTAGAGGAGGAAGAGGGCCCTGCAGGAAGTGCAACTAATTTCAGTTCTTCAATTTACTAACTTTGTGACCTTGTGCAAATCCTTTAATCTGTCTAAATCTCAGCTACTTCTGCTGTAAAATGGGAGGGGGACACTCAGTGCTGTGTTGGAGCCAGTTCCTATCAGAATTTGTTAACTTTTTCATTGTAGACTGTTACAACTTGGAAATCAATAAACTCAATAAATCAGGGCTTGGATCGTATTGTTGATTGTTTAGACTTAAGAAAGCGATGGAAAAAATGTTAATAATTCAGATTAAATCTAAAAGTATGTTGTGGGTACACTTTTCCCCACCAGGAGAACTGGTTGTAAAACATTTCCCAGTCCACCACTGGGTGTACTAGGGCAGCTTGGTGTCACAGTGGATAGAGCACCAGGTCTGGAGTCGGGAAGACTCATTTTCCTGAGTTCAAATCTGGCCTGAGACACGTACTAGCTGTGTGACCTTTGTTGTTGTTGTTGTTGATGTTGTGTTGCTTGTCCTTTGTTCTCAAAGAGGACTGGTGACATCAGGAGGGTGATGTCTTGACTTGCAAGTGAATTGGATTTAAGTGAGGCAGAGCTGTGCAAAGTCACCAGCCTCACTCTCTCCTCCAGTCATTGGAATCCAGTGGCAAGACATAAGTCAAGATGACTGGCAATGGCCCCAGATGCCAACTGTGTGACCCTGGGCAAGTCATTTAACCCGGTTTGCCTCAATTTCCTCATCCGTAAAATGAACTAGAGAAGGAAATTACAAACCACTCCAGTATCTGTGCCAAGAAAACCCCAAACGGAGTCATGAAGAGCAGTACATGACTGAAAACGACTGAATAACAACAAACTGGGTGTACTAGTGCAGAAGACCTCTGAGGCCTCTTTCCAGCGCTAAATCTTAAGATCCCATGACCTATGTGTTTTAAATCAATCTCATTGTTTTATCCCATTGATTGACCACACCGTTAAAAATGCTTCATTGTAATGGTATGAAGCATTTGCTACTAATTTGTAGGTTTCCCTTTTATTGAATGTGATGTGTTGACCCTTGTAATTCATGCTTCCTCCAGAATTGTAGACCCAGAGATGTAGAGTGGCCAGGGATCATAGAGACCAGCCAGTCCATCTCTGATCCAGCTCATGAATCCTTTTTCTAGCAGCACCCACAGCTACTCTTTCTACGCAAAATCTCCAGGAATGGAACGCTAAGGACTCCTGACCCCCATCGAAAGCAGGTGTTTAATAATCACTGTTTGCTGAAATGCGGCAGACGTCTATTAACTGGGTCAGAGACAAACTTCTACCAGCTTGCTGAATGAATCCCCCTAAACCGTAAATTAATGGAGTCCTCCTAACACACAAATTCTGCAGTAGTCTGTAGTGATCCACAGCACAATTCGCAGGCCGCTAAGGGCGTAGAGAGAGTCTGTAGGATGGAGAATTTGTACGTCTTAGTTTTTGTCACTGTGCGGGCTCTCGGGGGAGGCTCTCATCCTTTCACGTAGGGCCTTGTCTATTTGGGGTTTTATCTGTAAGGTGTTTAGAAGTTGTTGGAAGCAGAGGTAGATGCTCTATTGGGAGGTGAGGGGAAAGGAGTGAGGGGGTGAAGGAGAGAAGGGAAAGCAGGGGGAGTATATTGACTAGGGAATCAGAGGGCCTGGGTTTAAATCCTACCTGTAAGTGATTAACACCTATGTGACCTTGGACAAGTCACTTAACCTCTCTAGGCCTCAGTTTCTTCATCTACTAAATGTGACATTTGGATTACATAGTCTCTGAGGCCTCTTCTTGCTCTGTCAGTTAATTAATCAATTAACAAGTGCTGAAGTGCCTACTATGTGGCAGCACTGTGCTAGGTTCTGAGGATCAAAATACAATAAATGAAACAATTACAATTTTCAAGGAACTTACACTCAAAAGAAGAAATAATAATGATATATATATACACATATATAGGTGTGCGTATGTATATATGTGTACATATATATATATATGTATATGAATACAGAGGCAGCTGGTGCTTAGAGCACTGGGCTTGGAGTCAGGAAGGCCTGAGTTCAAATCTGGCCTCAAACACTTACTACCTGCATTGACCCTGGGCAAGTCACTTAACCACTGTCTGCCTCAGTTTCCCCAACTGTAAAGTGGGGATAATAATAGCACCTACTTTGCAGGATTTTTTTTTTTGTTTTTTTTTTTGTTTTGTTTTGTTTTGTTTTTGTTTGTTTGTTTGTTTTTGGTGAGGCAATAGGGGTTAAGTGACTTGCCCAAGGTCACACAGCTAGTACGTGTCAAGTGTTTGGTCTGAGGCTGGACAGGATTGTTGTGAGGATCAAGTGAGATGATATTTGTATATTTGTATATAAATACCTCGCATAGTGACTGGCATATTTTTGTTGTTATTGTTCAGATGTTTCAGTCATGTCTGACTCTTTGCCACCCCATTTGAGGCTTTCTTGGCAAAGAAACTCCAATGAGTGTTTTGTCATTTCTTTCTCCAGCTCATTTGGAAGATGAGGAACTGAGGCAAACAAGGTTAAGTGATTTGCCCAGGGTCACTCAGCTAGTATCTGAGGCTGAATTTGAACTCAGGTCCTCCTGACTCCAGGCCTGGTACTATTCACTGCACCACCTAGCTGCTGGACTGGACACTAGTAAATGTTTATTCCCTTTCCCTTCCCAATGTATATATGTGCATATTTACATACATATGTGTACAGACACAAAGTTACATACATGTCACATGCACCCATGTACAGATACAACACACACATATGTAATTTTACATAAACAGTCCACACTATATACATACATGCATGCACACATATGCATGCACATACAAACACATATGTGTATGCACATATATACATATATGCATTTAGAATAAATATAGACTAGATTTATGGACCCCTGATCCTATGAGTGAATTGGCTCTAGCATCAGAGAGCCCAATCTTTTATCTACCACTGATTTCCCATATGACCTGAATTTAACTTAAAGTCACTTAACAAATATGTACCTCAGTTTCCTCATCTGTAAAGTGAGGGGGTTGTACCAGATGAGCTCCAAGGTCCTTTCCAGCCCTAGAGCCACGTATAGTTCTATGAGCCTACGATCTAAGAATAGCCCAAGGGAACTAATTTGGAGTTTTCAAGAAATGATTCTATAGAATCCAAAGATTGCCCAGATATTAGTTGACTCCTAAGTACCCTGAAGGGGGGAGCCTCAGGACTCTCGACATCTGTTTCTCTAACCCAAGCATCCCCTGCCAAGCTTGATATTTCTCTGCCCCTGATGCTGTTTTCTCCTTCTGGTTGTGTGTGTGTCTGTATATTTAATGCTACTTAGCTGGGGAAGATTTCTGATAAACTTGGCCTGACATTTTGAAAATCTGAAGTTGGTAATCGCTCCTTTGTTCTGCTGGGCTGCCTATCCAGAGGCACATTTTCTCCAGGGCTCTGGATTAGTCCAGCTCAAATCCCAATGTTTTCAGAGAGCCCTGGGTTTGCCAGCCTGCCAGCCATTTACATCTGAAGTCTCTCTTTGGCAGGGGAGCCTTTTTTACCTGCTGTTGGTGTGGGGAAGAAATCCAGAGCTGCAGGGAAAAAAAAAAAACCCAACAACTTGTTGGTGTTTCTTGCCAGAAGCCAGGAGCTCTGTTAGAAAGGGGTCAGGAGGAGGGAAACCTCTCTGGAATGTGACATTAAAGGAATGGACAGTAAGTAGGGCTTATCTCTAAAGGCTAAGGGAAGGGAGCAAACAGACTGGGTAGAAACAGGCTTCGAGGAAAAAACTCGGCCAGGGGCTGTAATGACAATCTTCCAGCCTCTGGAGGGTTTTTATGAAGACATTCTGTCCTTCTCTCCATGGCTGAAGGGCAGAGAAAAAGGAAAATAAGAGATACAAAGCAACATGGTCAGTCACAAGACAACGCGGTTATCTAAATACTGAGCTGTGCTCCCAAGGAAGGTTAAAATATAACTATCTCTGGATATCATAGTAACAACGACGTCATAATAGACCACATGGATAGAATGCTTCACATTTTTTCAGAACACATACGTTATTTCATCTGATCCTGACAAGATGCCTTAGGCAGATAATATTGTCCACTCTGCGTAGCTGGGGAAACTGATATAAGGAGGCCAGGTGACTTATCCAAAGTCATTCATTGGCTAACCACTCAGCAGAGCTAAACCCTGGTCTCACAATTTCTCTAGGTCTTGTGCACACTCTGCTCCATCTGGATGGGATGGCTTAAGTTTAATAGCCGGCAAGCAGGAGGCTGGAGCACATGACTGAGAATTCTGGATTTTACCATTTGGACTGGATTTAGACTTTGGTGAATTTCTAAAACCAGTGACTCCTAGGGTTTTAGGAAGTCTTTCCATTGTCAGCAATGCCAGCTGATGTTTATATAAGTTTTAAGGTCTACAAAGCTCTTTACCAATATCATCTCCTTTGAGCTTCCCAACAACTTATAAGGTAGTTCCTATAGGTAGTATTCCCATTCTGGAAATTGTTCATGTTTATACAATTAATAAGTGGCAATGCCAGAATCTGAACCCAGGTCTTTAGAGCCCTAATTCCATATCAAGGCCTCATTCTACTTCACTGTTTTAGACTGTCTCTAAAAAGAAAGGGAAAGGGAAGGAATATCGAGATTGAAAGAAAAAAAAATACAATTTGGTTTTGCCAAAAACCCTAGCTCACAAATACAACCAAACTAGCATCATAATCACAATTTAATTAACAGAAATAACTCTCAAAGATGATAAGAAAAAGGAAACAATGTGTTTATTCAACATGTTTTATGTGCTAGGCATCGTGCTAAGTGCTTTGTAAATATTATTTCATTCAATTCTTACAATGACCCTGTGAGGTAAGTGTTATTATCATCCCAATTTTATAGTTGAGGAAACTGAGGTAGACAAAGCTAAGTGACTTGCAGGGGGTCACACAACTAATGCGTGTCTGAGGCGGGATTTGAACACAGGTCTTCCTGACTCCGGGCCTAGCATTCTTTTCATGGCACCACTTAGCTTCCAGGATGAACAAAAACATGCAAAAATAGGATTAAAATACACATAGTACTTTTCTAGGCATCCCACAGGCAAGGCTACCCCAGGTTCAAGTTACACTGTGGGTTTGCATGCATTCAAAACCACAGTTCACAAGCCCCTGCCAGAGCATTTATCTTTCCTGGTTGGCTAGAGACCAAATTAGTTCAAACAAAGGTATTCAATAGAATAGCATAAGGAGCAGCTAGGTGACCCAGTAGATAGACTCCAGCCTTGGAGTCAGGAGGACCTGAGTTCAAATCTGGTCTCAGACCCTTGACACTTAGGAGCTGTGTGACCCTGGGCCAGTCACTTAACCCTGATTGCCTCACCAAAAAAAAAAGCAATAGAATAGCATAGTGAGAAAACTAGTAATAAAACATTTCCCTCTTAATTCTGGTATATACCCTCCCACAAATACTCATGCCAAAATTTGGGATAGTAGACACACATAGGGAACAAGACATGAAGAAAGCCACATGTAGAGAACATGGATAGAAGTACATGCAGATATGGAACGTGCGTAGTCGATGCATACATCTGGAGAAATATACAATTCAGGAACAAGGGGGGCTAGAGGCACGCAAGTAGGAAATGAATGTGGCTAGATCAGACACACAGGGGACCCCCTGCTGATGATGTCAATGCACGGCTCCTGTACCTAAATTGTCTGTTATTTTCATCTAGTTAATAGCTATGAGAGAGGCACCATGGCTTAGGGGATACAGAGCTAGTCTGGGAGCGAGGAAGAACCATGTTCAAATCTCACCTCTGGCACCTGCTAGTTGTGTGATCTTCTAAGACAGTCTGGCGATACCTATGGAGCCCTTCTCAGAATAGTGCTTTCATGTGCATAAAATAAATCGATAGGATTACAAAGGAAATCAATTATATGGAAATAAAGATATAATTTTTTCTCCTTTCAAGTTCATGGACCCTCCGAAATCTCTCCACACACCCCCTGAAGATCTGTGGACCTCAGGTTAAGAACCCTTGCTCTAAGACTACATAGGTTACATGAAAGATGATGTTCTGAACTGGTAGAGGGAGTTTCTTACTGGGAGCTACTCACACAGCTGAGATAACAGGTAGGGTAAAAAATGTCTAGTTAATGCATTTTAACATTTTAACTCAGTCATTCTTTGCTTTTTATGAATAGCAAGAACTCATTTTTCTATACTGCTTTCATGTTAACAAATTGCTTCCCTCACAAAAATCCTGTGAGGTAGGTTGTGCAAATACTGTTCTCCCGTTTTGCAGATTGGGTTTTTTGAATGATTTATTTTCTCTTTTTGTTTGTTTGTTTGTTTTTGGCTAGGCAATGGGATTAAGTGACTTGCCCAGGGTCACACAGCTTATAAGTGTTATGTGTCTGAGGTCGGATTTGAACTCAGGTCCTCCTCAATCCAGGGCCGGTGCTCTATCCACTGCGCCACCTAGCTGCCCCTGAATGATTTATTTTCACCTCTGACTGACGGACCCAATCCAGGCCAAACTGGCTAGAACTGCAGGAAGAGGACTTGAGGGGAAGGGCAAAGCCGTAATGCTGAGACATTGGAAAGGGTGACTGAGGAAGGCTGTGTAGTTCTCTTCCTGGAAATCTTTAAGAACAAGACAGAACTTGGTTCCTAACCAATGGGGTCAGCGGAAGAGATATGGAAAACCCCAGCTCAAGGGGTCCCTGAGTCTATTCAGGCCCACTCCTTGTCAGGCATCAGCTCTAATTACTCAGCACTCAGAGCAGGACCAAACCACATTCATGGCACTTGAAATTGGATCACATATGAGAGAGACAATTATAAGGGCTTTGGAGAGACTGAGCAGACATTAAGCCTCTCAGATCTGTTCTCTGAAAGTCTCTCAATACAGACAGATTAGTAGAGCCACTTGCAGCCAGCCTAGGCAGTAGACCAGCCAGAAGGGAAATACCAAAATGACTGGGGCCAAGAGAGAGAGGATTAAGATAATTGCATGAGTTTAAAAGCTTGTGACCCCAGGGTGGTACTACCAGCATCTCTGTTCCCTCACTTAGACTAATCTGACTCCTGAGGAACAAGACTGCTATTTATCTTCCTGCATACTTGCTGGAAATCGACTCTTCCTGACCCATTTTCTTGGGACTGATTTCTCTGAGCACACCAAGATGGCCCAGGAAGAGCAGCAACCCCCGGGGCCAGAGAGTCCGGCATGTCCAGAGTGTACTTGCCCATTGGGCTCCACCCCAGATTCTTCCACAGCCCACCACATGGTGCCAGGGAGTAAGTAAAGAGATGATCATCCGGGTTGTGGGTTTTAAGAGGAAACCTGGTATAGTAGGTAAAACATTGTGGGCCGGACACTCCATCTCCTGATGCTGAGTGTTTCCACTGGCTGTCTTCCACGCCTGGAGCTCTCTGTCTCATCTCTGCCTCCTGGCTTCCCTGGCTTCTTTCAAGTCTTAGCCAACATTTTGCCTTCTGCATGAAGCCTTTTTAAATCCTTCTTCATCTTAATATCTTCCTCCTGAAACAATCTCCAATTTATCCCGTGTATAGCTTGTCTGTATGTAGTTCGTTCCACATTGTCTCTCTCATTAGACTGTGAACTCCTTAAGGGTAGGGATTGTTTTTTGACTTTCATTCGTGCTTAGCACAGTACCTGGCACAAAATAGGCTCTTAATAAATACTAGTGACTGCCTGCTTGACTGCTGGACTTGGAATTAGGAAGAAGGGCCTTTGGATTTCCACCTTAGGCACTAGCTATGAGACTATGCAATTCGCTCACCATCTCTGGGCCATAGATTTCTCATCTATAGATGAGGAGACTGGAAGTCATGGCTTCTGAGGTCCTTTCTGCCTCCAAATCTACAATCCCATGATCCACAGGAGCATTAGGACTGGCTGGTATCTGACAAGGTGGGCAAGGGAGGGAGGGGCTAGGATTGGATTCTTTCATCTTCCCACTAGCTTGGGCTTCTCTCGTGCCGTGAGGAGAGTAGCAAGCTTCATAGCAAGAATTATCTTCTGGTCCATTTAACCTTCAAAGCAGGTGCTGCTGGACAGAGGAGAATGAATATGAGGATAATGACCTTTACGTAGTTCTTTGACGTTTGCAAGGCACTTCACATACATTATCTCATTTGATCCTGGCAACAACTCTGTGAGATAAATACTACTCTGGTATCACAGAGAAGGAGACTAAAGTTGAGAGAAGTTTACTGATTTATCCAGGGTTGCACAGCTAGTAAGTGCCTTGGTTTGGATGCTAACCCAGGCCTTCTGGATTCCAAGCCCAGCACCTGAGTCATTATGCAAGAATTAACTCTGTCCTTGCCTGACCTGCGATAGGTGAATTTCAGATTTATCTTGCCTGGAACCAGGCCTCCAAATCATTTCCCAGTCATTTCCAAACCATATTATACACGCAAAGCTTCTCTCCTCCTGGCTCTATTAGTTGCTTCCCTTCATTGTTAGACCACAAGCTAATTGAGGGCAGGGACTGTTGTATTTGTCCATTTTTAGATCCCCACTCCTTACACAATAATAAAACCTTTATTAACTGTTAACTATATTTTTGTTGTTGTTGTTATTGTTTAGTCATTTCAGTGTCTGACTCTTTGTGACTTCATTTGGGGTTTTCTTGGTAAAAATACTGGAATGGTTTGCCATTTCCTTCATTCAGATGAGGAAACTGAGGCAAGCACGATTAAATGAGCTGCCCAGGGTCACACAGTTAGTATCTGAGACTGGATTAGATCTCAGGAAAATTAGAACTCAGGCCTGGTTTTCTGTCCCTGTACCACCTAGCTGCCCTGTCAACAACATAGTAAGCAGCTAAATGCTTTCTTGTTCATTCATTCAACAAGTTCAGAATTCTAAGACTGAAAATGAGCCCTCCTTTATAGTCAAAGTCATTAGTTTAGTTTAGTTTTGTTTTATGAATCAGTACACATAACGCCACTGCTGGGGGTGAATTCAACCCAGTTTATCTCTATATGTGTTGTTAGACAGACAGGGGCAAAAGAAAAAGGTGTATGTGTGAGTGTGGAGGAGGGACATTGGGTGTAATAAGTAGAGTTTGGTCAGTAGCAGGATAGGTTAGACTTGGAATGGTTAGAAGTGATGGGAGAGCATGGGATGGTGGAAAGATCTCAAGTCAGGCCACCTGGGTCTGAACTCAGCCATGCCGCTCACTACATGTTTGTCCTTGAGCAAACCAGGATTCAAAGTCAGAGAAATAGCATAAAAAATTGACTTGATCTTAGGCCTATGACTCACTGGCAGGAAGTTTTTATATTTCCTAGTCAAGTGCCAGGGTTTGAATTTGCAGGTGAAGGTTAAGTAACCCCAGCTGTGAAGATTAAAAAGGAAACAAGAACAGCAGATCACCAGAGTGGACATCCTTCCTTACTAATCTGACTGGTGGATTGGCATTATTCTTTTTTTTTTTTTTAAGAGACTCAGGATCCTTATTCAACTCATATTCATTAAGCACCTTTTGTGTACAGAGCGCTCTGTTAGGTGCTGGCTAATCTAATTTAGACTACGTGTAGTTTCTGCCTTCATGGAACTTTCAGCTGAAAGCAGGGCTGCAATACTGTGTCTCTTGAGGATTCTGGCTCTGGGAAACTGCGATTTCCTACGTGCGTTGTGGCAGTTTTGCCTAATCAGTGGTGCAAATCACAGTCTTGAGGTCCCCAAAGTACAAAGCTATCTCTTCAAGAATCACAAACCCAGTAACCTGTCATTTAATCAAAACATAAAATTATGTAAATAACAGGAGAGGCAACATGGAACAGTGGAAAGAGCATTGGTCTGGAAATCACAGAACCTGAACTCGAATCCTGGTTTTACCTTTTACTACCTGTGTGACCTTGGCCATATCATCTCAACTCTCAGGCCCTAGGCTTCCTTATCTATGAAATGAGTGGGTTGAAGGTACTGAATGAATGATTGTTTGATCTTAAGTGTAGAACTGTACACAAATAGGAGCAGCCCCTTGCAGGCTCTAGAGGGATTGTGATTGGATTACAATTACATAATCTCCACTAATCATTTTATCATACGAGAAAAGGGATGCAGTCATCTCTGAACTCACGCCCCAGCCGTCAAAACTAAGGGTTTAGCCTCCTTTGCCTCAGATGATCTTCAGAAGCTTTTGGGGCAGGCTGGGATGAATTGATGCCTCTCGAGTCATCAGAATTCTACAGGGATTCCTAGGCTTAGGGACACCAGGGCTATTCTGCTTCAGATACACTCTTCTATCTCCACATTCCCATTGCAGCCCATGACCTGCCTCTTTCATCTCCACTCTTGACCTCTGGATGGTCCATATTATAAACTTTCTGCCTCCTAGAGTACTCTCCACCAAGCAGAGTCCTTGCGTTGTGATACCACCACTCTGTGGTCAGACATCCAACCTTGTGGAAAATGGAATTTTCTTCCAATGAGTAATATTCTCAGGGCATCAAGTATCATGGGATGTGAAGTTTTTCAGTTGTTTTTCAGTAGTGTTCAACTCTTTGTGACCCCACTTAGGATTATCTTGGCAAAGATACTGGAGTGGTTTGCCATTTCCTTTTCCAGCTCATTTTACAGATGAGGAAACACAGGCAAACAGGGTTAAGTGACTTGCCCAGGGTCACACAGCTTAGTAAGTGTCTGAGGCCAGATTTGAACTCAGGAAGATGAGTCTTCCTAACTGCAGGCCAGCCACTCTATCCATTGTGCTACCTAGATGCCAGAACTTTTTCCCTTAGCTATGACCATGAGGGGTAAAAAATAAACACAGACAGGTATGATGCAAATATAATAATATATAATAAATGCATTAGAAAGGCTATCAGTGCCCACTCCCTAATACAGGCTCAAGACTGTCTAGGCCTTCAATTGTGTCAAAGGTACAGAGACCCTACTAACCACTTCCAACTCTGCCCCTTTCCAATTCCCCTTTGAAAAACCAACTTAGAGGACCGGCAAGGACCTGTGGCCTTCTTTCTGGTCCTAAAAAGTTAGCAGAAGTACACAGTATAAGACAAGGAAATGGAGGAGCTCTTGTTGGTATTTCTCTTACATTTTCCTCCTGATTTTTGGCTCTTCTGTAAATTGTAAGCATCCTCCTTTGAACCCTACGCCAGAAATTTTCAGGGGCCAGTTGTTCCTTCCCCAGTGCTCTGTATGAATGGGTCAGATTTCCAGGGTAGAGAAGGAGGAAGGAACTGGTTCCTAATCTCCCACCTCTGGCCTTGTGTCAAGGTCCATCATTGGGATTAAAGGGTCTTGGAGGAAAAATTATATGACCTGGCTGCTGCTGAAAGCAATGGGCCCTTTTATCCCAGGAAGGCCCCAAAGGAAAGGCCACATAGCTTAACTGGAGATAGCCAAGGGAACGGGAGTCAGGGGCAGCAAGACTAGGGCATTAGGGCAGCCCACAGTCTCCCTCCTCCACTCCCAGGGCATGGACTGATACCACCAAACTAGGATCACCCAACATTCCCTTCATGCTGGGGCTGGCCTTCAAAGTGAGACTGCGAAGGGGCAGTGTGGCACGGTGGAATGTTCCCTTTTAGGAGATGGGAGGGGTCAGGAAGTAGAACCCTAGGCATAGAGGAATTGGAGTATCAGGCAGGAAGCGCAAGCTGGAACTCAGGCATAGACAAGAAGATTTGTGGTTCAGTCATTCAGTCACGTCCAACTCTTTGTGACTACAGCACGTCAATTCTGGCTGTAGGGTTTTATTGGTGAAGATACTGGAGTGGTTTGCTATTTCCTTCTCCAGTGGATTAAAGCAAACAGAGGCTACGTGACTTGCCCAGGGTCACCCAGCTAGTAAGTATCTGAGGCTGGATTTGAACTCAGATCTTCCTGACTCCAGGCCCTATCCACTCTATCCACTGAGCAACCTAGCTGCCTCTGGAAACAAGATTAGGCAAGTTCACATCTCACCGCCACCAAGGCAAATGCCTTTAGAGAGATACATTGGGGGAGTGGAAGGAGCTGGGACTCAGGAGATTTGGGTGTCACTATGCTTCTATGGGCCTCAGTTTCCTCCTGTAAATGAAGGGCTAGGAGTAGAGGATCTTATGATTCCTTTCTAGACCTGTGGTTCTATAATTGGCAATGTACACCTGAAGTGGCCTGGCCAAGCAGAGCTTTCCCTGGGGGAGTGGCTGCTGGGGAAGGGAAGGTATTGGGTGGGAGCGGGGATGAATGTGTTGGCATTGGAAAGCAGGGCTTTATGAATCTCATTGTTTGCCTTATTATTTTTATTGAACAACCAGAAGAAATGTGTGAAGTGTGTTCCCAGCCTTATAAATAATGCATCTGACAGATGCAGCCCAGAGAATTATCGCTTGCTGCCTGGATTTGTGTGTTTATAACTTTCTCAGGAGTTTGTCTTATTTCAGAAGCTCCATCCAAGCATCAGGCTGAGGGGTTTGAGTTGGTTTATAGTCTTTTTTTTCTCCATGAGGGAATTATCCCTGACATGCTTTCCTGGCTTCCTCTCCTTCTCAGAGCCCCCCTAAGTAGGGATAGCTTCTTTTCCTCTGACTTTATAGGCCACCAGTTTTTGCCAGAATTGGAATGGAAGAGATCCTGGGGGCGGGGTGGAGAGCACTGGCCTGGGAGTCAGAGGACCTGGGCTGCTGTGCTACTGCTGCTGGTCACTGGGTCACCTTGGGCAACCTCCCTTCTATTCAGGGGCCTTAGTTCCTTATCTATGAAATATCATATGTATGTATGTATGTATGTGGGGTATACATGTCTGTGTCTGTCACTGTGTCTGTGTGTATGTATGTAGAAGGGTATAGGAGCTGTCTGAGGTGGTCCCTTAGGTCCCTTTCAGACATCAGTATCTGTGTTTATGAGATGGTTTTTGTTTTTTTAACTATAAGGCATTTTAGAATTCCACCTGTTATTTTGGAAATGCCATGCCTGGAATTGGGGTTCACGGGTATCATGGATGGGAGAATAGAAAGAAGCAGGCAAATGGGGCCAAGAGATCAACATGGTTTCTGGGGCTTCAGTGGTATGGGGGTCCAGGTCTTTTCTACTTTGTGTGCAGATTTTAACATATTCATGAATCAAAAGATCATAAATCTTGAGCTTGAAAGGACCTCAAAGGTCATCTAATTCAACCCTCTCATTTTACAGATGAAAAAATTCAGACCCAGAGAGATTAAATCAGTGAGCCAGGCAGACAGTCAACAAGCATTTATTAAGTACTCACTATGATCCAGGAACTATGCTAAATGCTGAGGATACTAGGAAAGGCAAAAATAGTTCCTGTCCTCAGGAAGCTTACCAATGGGAGAAGATAACATGTAAATAACTAGGTACATGTAAAGCATTTACTGAGTACATGAAAAGTTACATCAGAGGGGAAGGCATGAGCAGCTGGGGGGGATCTGGAAAGATTTCCTGTTAAGGGTGAATTTGAACTGAGTCTTGAAGGAAGCCAGGGGTGCCAACAGGCAGAGGTGAGGATAGAGGCATGGGGGACAGGAGATGGAGTGTCGTGGGCTAGGAACAACAAATACGCCGATTTAGATGGATCATAGAGTGTATAGAGGAGAATACAACATAAGAAAACGAGAAAGATAAGGAAGGGGTTAGGTTATGAAGAGTTTTATTTTTATTTATTTATTTTCAGTTCTAAATTATCTATCTCTATCAAGTACCTCCCTAACCCATTGAGATGGTAAGAAATACCCATTACTCATATGAAGTCATGGAAAACATATTTCTATATTAGCCATGTTCCAGAAAAAATTATGAAAGAAAAAAATATGCTTCAATCTGTACTCTGAGTCCATCAGTTCTCTGTCTGGAGATGCATTTTGCATCATGAATCCTTTAGAGTTGTGGTGGATCATTGTTTTGATAAGAGTTACTAGTCTTTCACAGTTAACTGTTGTTACGATGTTGCTGTTACTGCGTACATTATTATTCTAGTTCTACTCACTTCACTTTGCATCAGTTCATATAAATCTTCTTAGGTTTTTCTGAGGCCATCCCCTTCATCATTTCTTAAAGAAGAATAGTATTCCGTCATAATCATATATCATAACTTGTTCAGCCATTCCCCAATTGATGGGCATACCCTCAATTTCCAATTCTTTGCCACCACAAAAAGAGCTGCTATAAATATTTTTCTTAAATATTTTACTTTTTCTTTGATCTCCTTGGGGTGTAGAACTGGTACTGCTGGGTCAAAGAGTATGAACAATTTTATAGCCCTTTGAGCATAGTTCCAAATTGTTCTCTAGAATGGTTGGACTAATGCAGTATTAGTGTATCTGTTTTTCCACATTCCATCCAACATTTGTCATATTCATTTTCTGTCATCTTAGCCAATCGAATGTGTATGAGGTGGTACTTCAGAGTTCTTTTAATTTGAACTTCTCTAATTTATTAGAGATTTAGTACATTTATATGACTATTCATAGTCTCTGATTCATAGCTTTGATTTTTTCCTCTGAGAACTGCCTGTTCATATCCCTTGACTGTTTATCAACAGGGGAATGGCTTCTATTTTTACAAATTTGACTTAGCTCTCTATCTAATTGAGAAATGAGATCTCTATTAGAGAAACTTCTGTAAAATCCCCAACCCCTCAGTTTCCTGCTTTTCTTCTAATTTTGGCTGCATTGGTTTTGGTTGCACAAAACCTTTTTTAATTTTATGCAATCAAAATTATTCATTTTGCCTCCCATGAATCTCTCTATCTCTTATTTAGTAATGAACTCTTCCCCTATCCAAATACCTGACAGGCAATTTCTTTCATGTACCCCTAATTTGCTTGTGATATCACCTTTTGTGTCTAAATCATATATCCATTTTGAGTTATATTGGTATATGTTATGAGATGTTGGGCTTTGTCTTGTTTCTATCAGACTACTTTCCATTTTCCTATCAGTTTTTGTCAAACACTGAGTTATTGCCTCAATAGCTGGGATCTTTGGGTTTATGAACTATTAGATTGCAATGGTCATTTGCTTATGTATATTGTGTACCTAATCTATTCCATTGAATAACCACTTTATTTCTCATCCAGTACTAAATTGTTTTGATGATTCCTACTTTGTAATATAATCTGAGATTTGGTACTGATATGCTCCATTTCTTGTCTTTTTTTTTTCACTGATTCCCTTGATTTTATTGACCTTTTTTTTTCTTTCAGATGAATTTTATTATTTTTTTCTACCCCTATAACGTAATTCTTTGGTAGTTTGATTAGTATAGCACTGAATGCATAAATTAATTTAGTTAGCATTGTCATTTTTATTATATTTGCTCAGCCTACACATGAGCAATTAATATTTCTCCAGTTGTTTAAATCTGTATTTGTGCAAAGAATGTTTCATGTAGGTTTTATGTGCATGTTAGCAAGTAGACTCTCAAGTATTTTATATTGTCTGCAAGGAATTTCTCTTTCTATCTCTTCTTGCTGGGTTTTGTTGATAACGTATAGAAATACAAATGATTTCTGTGGGTTTATTTTATATCCTGCAATTTTGTTAAGGTTGTTAATTGTTTTGATAATTTTTTTTGTTGACTCTCTGGGATTCTTTAAGTATACCATCATATCATCTGTGAAGAGTGATAGTTTTGTTTCCTCATTGCTTATGTGTATTCTTTTAATTTCTTTTTCTTGTCTTATTGCTATAGCTAACATTTCTAGTAAAATATTGAATGCTAATGGTGATAGTGGGTATCCTTGCTTCACCACTAATCTTATTGAAAAGGCTTCTCATTTATCCTCATTGCAGATGAAGCTTGCTCTTGGTGTTAGATAGATACTACTTGTCATTTTAAGAAAATCTGCATTCATTCCTATGCTTTCTAACTTTTTTTTAAAATAGGGATGGGTGGGGCAGCTAGATGGTACAGTGGATAGAGCTCACCGGCCCTGGAGTCAGGAAAACCTGAGTTCACATCCGGCCTCAGATATACTTACTAGCTGGGCAAGACACACTCACTTGACCCTGGGCAAGTCACTTAACCCCATTGCCTAGAAAAAAAGAAATTGTTAAAATAAAAAAAATAGGGATGAGTACTGTATTTTGTCAAAGGCTTTTTTTTTCTGCATCTATTGATGATTTTGTTGTTTTTTGTTATTTATATGGTCAATTATGCTTGTAGTATTCATAATATTGAATCAGCCCTGCATTCCTAGTATAAATCCAGCCTGGTCATAATGTATGATCTTTGTGATATGTTACTGTAATCATCTTGCTAGTATTTTACTTACATTGTTTGCATCATATTCATTAAGAAATTAATCTATAGTTTTCTTTCTTTGTTTTTGCTCTCCCTGGTTTAGGTATTAAAATGTATTTGCATCATGAAGGAATTTGGCAGGACTCCTTTGCCTATTTTTTTTTCCAAACAGTTTATACAGTATTGGAATTAATTGTTTTTTAAATTTTTGGTAGAATTCACTTATAAATCCATCTGATCCTAGGGTTTCTTCTTAGGAAGCTCATTTATGGCTTGTTCAATTTCTTTTTCTAAGATAGAGGTAAGTATTCAATTTCTTCTGTTAATCATGGAAATTCATATTTTTGTAAATATTCATCCATTTCATTTAGATAGTCAGTATTACTGGCATATAGTTTAGCAAAGCATCTCCTAATGATTGCTTTAAGTTCATCTTCATTCATTTTGCATTCACCTTTTTTATTTTTGATCCTGATAATTTGTTTTTCTTCTTTGTGTTTTTTTTAAATCAAATTAGCCAATGGTTTTCCAGTATCTATTTAATTGTTTTTCCTTCATAAAACCAGCTCCTAGTTTTTTTTTTTATTAGTTTTAGCTCCTTTGCTTTTTGGAATATATTTCAAGCCTTCCACTTCATCATCATGGTAGCGGCTACATCTTGTATAATCCTAACTGTGGCTCCCTGATACTTGAATTATTTCTTTTTGGATGTTTGCAGTGTTTTCTCCTTGACCTGAGAGCTCTAGAATTTGGTAATAACATTCCTGAAGGTTTTCATTTTGAGATGTCTTTCAGGATGTGATCAGTGGATTCTTTCAATTTCTACTTTACCCTCTGGTTCTAAGATATCTGGGCAATTTTCCTTAATATTTCTTTTTTCTTTCTTTCTTTCTTTGGTGAGACAATTAGGGTTAAGTGACTTGCCCAGGGTCACACAGTTAATAAGTGTCAAGTGTCTAGTCTGAGGCCAGATTTGAACTCAGGTCCTCCTGATTCCAGGTCTGGTGCTCTATCCACTGCACCACCTAGCTACCCCTAAAATTTCTTGAAATATGATGTCTAGGTGAGTTTTTTTGATCATGGATTTCAGGGAGTACAAAAATTCTTAAATGATCTCTCCTTGATTTAGTTTCTAGTTTAGTTGTTTTTTTTTCCAATGACATATTTAACATTTTCTTCTGTTTTTCAGTCTTTTAACTTTGTTTTCTTGTTTCTTGATGTCTCATGGAGTCATAGCTTCCACTTAACTAATTCTAATTTTTAAGATGTTTTTTCTTCAGTGAGCTTTTGTACCTTTTTCACCATTGAACCAATTCTGATTTTTAAGGAGCTATTTTCTTTAGTATTTTTTTGTGCCTCTTTTACCAACTTGTTAATTTTCTTTTCATAATTTTCTTGCATTGCTCTCATTTCTACCAATTTTTCTACTTTGGCCTTATTTGATTAAGTTTTTTTTTTTTTTTTTTGCTCTTTTGAAAAAAATCTCTTTCTTTACCTCTTCTGAGGGTTTTTGTTGGGCTTGTGTCCAATCAGCATTTTTCTTTGAGGCTTTGCTTATAGATGTTTTCAAGACATTGTATTTTTTTTTAACAAAAGTTATTTCATTTAGATGAATTTCTCATCTGTAACATAAAGTGAAGCATGAAACAGGAATATACATATTGACCAAAAGTATTCATCCCTCTAATGGAATATATTCAGCTCAGAGTCCCAGTCAAATAGAGATTGTTTGTTGATAGTGAGATGATCCAGATGCTCTTTTTTTTAAAATTAATTTATTTTGATTTATCAACCATCACTTCCAAAAGCTTTTGAGTTTTGAATTTTTCTTCCCCTCCCTCCCCACCTCCCTCCCCAAGATGGCACACAATCTGATATAGGCTATACATATACACTCCTATTAAACATATTTTCACATTAGTCATGTTGTAAGTAAGAATTAGAAGCAATAGGAGGAACCACCAGAAAGAGGAAACAAAACACAACAGAAGAAAAAAAGTAGCAAATAGTATTCTTCAATCTGCATTCAAACTCCATAGTTCTTTCTTTGGATGTGGATAGCATTTTCCATCATGTGATCTTTGGAGATATCTTAGATCCTTGTATTCCTGAGAAGGGTTAAGTCTATCAATATTAGTCATCACACAATGTGGCTGTTAATGTGCACAATGTTTTCCTGGTTCTGCTCACTTCACTCAGCATCAGACTATACAAGTCTTTCCAGGTTTTTCTGAAGTTTGCCTGTTCATGTATTGTATTTTTTTGAGTTTGTATCTTAAGCTTCTCTGTCACCATAGTTGCTTTTAATGATCAGATTCTTTTTTTATTGTTTGCTCTTTTCCCAATTTCTTTACTTTGGACTTTATGTTAGGCCTCTGTGGGTGGGAAGGATGTCTGACCTGATCTGATTTTTATATCTTTTTGCTTTCACAGCTATGCCTGGGGACCTGTAAGTTTTCAGATGCTTCCAAAGTGGTATGATCCAGGTAGAATTCTGGTCACAGTCCTCCTGGTCTGCACTCTGGTGCTTACTCAAGTGGGGCCTTTGCTCCCTTGCAACTACAATCACTTCTCTTCACCTTGGAATTGTGGATAATGAGTGATAGAGTTGCTAAATGGCACCTGATCCTATACCCAGTGCTAGCACGGGGTCTCCTGGACTCTCTTTTTGACCAGGTGTTCAGTCCCCTTACCATTCCTTAAGTGCTGAGAATTCCTGCTTCTGCTGCTGCAGCCTCTAAGGCCCATAGAACTTCCATCCTGGCTCCTGACCAGCCCTCAACCCAGTATCTTTAGACTTCTCTTTCTGTCTTTCTAAGCTGCCCTGGAATGGAAAAATGATTCACTGTGACTTTGTTTTCTCATTCAAAATTCAGTTTGATGTGCTTTATAAAATTATTTAGAGGAGTATGTTGGGAAAACTTGGTAAAAACACTCATTTTATTCCACCATATTGGCTCCACTCCATCCTAATGAAGAGTTTTAAATGCCAAAAAGAGGGGTTTATATTTTATCTTGGAAGTAATAAGAAAACCACTCTAGTGACTTGCCCAAGGTCACTCATATAGCAAATGACAGAGCTGGAATTTGGACTTGTGTCCTGAAAGTTCACATTTATCACTCTGCTTACTGGACCACACTGCCTCTTTGTCTCCCTGCAGTTTCCTCCTTCGGGAATCAACTGCAGGGAACAAATATTTGGGGGTACATTCTTCTGAGTGATAAGTTCAGGAGAAGGTATGCTTATTTGTCTTTGGGTATCTGTGGGGTTGTGGAAATCTGTTAAGAACTCAATCTAGGTCAGACTCATATTTGTTGAACTGAACTGAATTGGATAAATGACTGCAGGAATTTGCCTATGAGAAAATGTGACCCAGGGCTCTGCTGCCCGGAGCATAGCTGAATGCATCATCAGGGGCAGGCTCTAGGAGTGGCATGAGAGGCAGAGGAGAATCCAGATGGCTTAGTGTCATGGAAACCAAGGGAGAGAGGAATTTCAGGGAGATGGTCAACAGTCACATGCTGCTCCGCCCAAGGAGAATGAGGTCGTAGGAAGTGGTTTGTGATTTATTATGGCTGTAAGGGCTTGTCTGAGACATCAGTGCTTCTGTTTGGTAGCCAATGACACTGCGTGACAGTCAAAGATATAACATGGGGCTGTTATGGTGGTGTATAAGGCTGTCATACACATATTTACAAAGTGCTTTCGTGTACTTTATCTCATTTAGGAGGCAGCTAGATAGATGGAGTGCTGGGCCTAGAGCCAGGAAGACCTGAACTCAAATCCTATTTCAGATACTTACTAGTTGTGTGACCCCGGGGCAAGTCGTTTAACCTCTCTTAGCCTCGGTTTTCTCAACTGTAAGAAGTAAGCAATAACAGTCCCTACCTCCTGGGATTTTCATGAGAATCAAATGAAATGATATTTGTAAAGCAGTTAGCATAGTGCCTGGCACACAGTAGGCATTTTATACAAACACTCATTCCCTTCCCTTCCCTCTTGATCCTCCATGATCAACTAACGGGCATCACAGATGGAGCCCTGGGAGAGAGCCTAAAGGTCAGCTAGTCCAGCTCCCTGGTTAGTGACTCACATTCACACAGCTAGTAAACAGCAGAACTGGGAATTTAATCCAGGTCCTCTGATTCCTAATTCGCTTCACTTTGACACTTATTGATTAAGGGCTATTATGGGGCAGCTAGGTGCTGCAGTGGATAGAGCACCAGTCCCAGAGTCAGGAGGACCTGAGTTCAAATCTGACCTCAGATACTTACTAGCTGTGTGTCCCTGGGTAAGTCATTTAACCCTGATTGCCTCCAGAAACAAACAAAAAGCACTTACTATGTGCTAGGTACCAGGTGCTGGGTATATGAAGATAAACACATGGTATTCTCTGCTCTCAAGAAGCTTCCATTTCCACTGGAGGGAAGCCTCACACCCACAGATAAACAAATATAACATCTATACAAAATCAATACAAGTTCACTGCACACACAGAATTGGAAGGAAACATTATCAACCACGAGAATCAGCAAAGGTTCCTTATAGGAGGTATCACTTGTGAGCCTTAGAGAAAGATAAAGAGGAGGTGAGGAGGGGGAGCTTTTTGGATGCTGGGGACATCATGCAGAAGACACCAAGCAGTCCAATTTGGCTTGAATATAGAATGCAAGGAAGAGAGTCCTGGGTATGAGTTGGGGTTTTGAATGCTAACCAGGGACCATACATTTGATCATAGAAGCAGTAAGGAGTCAATGAAGCTTAGAACAGAGGAATGGCCCAGGCTCCTGGCATCACCGTTGCAGAGCTGGAAGGGACCTAAGAAGTCATCTAGCCCCACCCCCTTGCTTTTGTATATGACAAAACTTGGGTTCAGAGAGTTGACCTGTCTTGCCCAAGATTGCCCAGGTAGTAATCGTCAGAAGCAGGATTTGAACCTGACTCCTCTGACACCAGAGTCAATGGTCTTCCTGTATATGGTACTGCTTCTCACTTGGTCAGATCTGCACATTAGCAATGTCAGGTTGGCAGCTGGATGATAATAATAGTTTACATTATTATGGTGCTTACTATGTGCCAGGAGCTGTGGTATGTGCTTTAAAATTATTACTTCCTTGTATCCTCACAAACACCCTGGGAGATAGGTGCTATTATTATCTCTATTTTAGGGATGAGGAAACTGAGGCAAACAGATGTTAAGTGACTTGCCCAGGGTCACACAGCTAATAAGTGTCTGAGGCCACATTTGAACTCAGGTCTTCCTGACACCAGGCCCTGCACTGTATCCACTGCACCACCTAACTGTCTAGATGGAGGTGCCTGAATTGGGATGAATAGGAGAAGGAAGAGGATGGGTTCAAGATCAATAGATGACCTCTAAGGTTTCTTCTAGGGCTCAATATATGAGGAACTGAACTCAGTCAAGGCTGTGTGTGAGAGAAAAAAAGTATGGATGAGGAAGATCTTAAGGAAGTAGAACCAATAAGACGTGACAAATGATTGGACATGGAGGGTGAGTAAGAGTGAAGAATTTAGAACAATGCCTAGGTTGCAAAGCTTCACAGTTGTAAAGTTGGGGGTACCCTTGAAAGAAAAAGGGAAGTTAGAAGGAGGGATGGGTTTAGGGGGAAGGATACTGTTCTGTTTTGCTCATATTGTGGTTGAGATGCCTCGGGTGGAGATGGCTAAGGCAGATGGTGATGTGGGACTAAAGCTCAGAAAAGAGACTAGGACTGTATTTGTAGGTTTGGAAACATCTGCACTGAGATGACAGTTGACTCCGTGAGGGCTGATGAAAGCGTCAAGAGAAAGGAGACAGTAACAATAGAGAGAGGAAAGAAGGGTACCCAGGACAGAGCCCTGAAGGGCACCCACACCTGATGCTGTGGGTAAAGGACATACATGATGGTTCTACAAAGCAGACTGAAAAGGATGGATCAGAAATGTTGGAGGAGAACCAAGAGCGAACAGTCCAATCAATCAATCAATCAATCAATCAACAAGCATTTCTTAAATGTCCACTATGTATCAAGCACTTCACTGGGCCCTGGAGATACAAAGACAAAAAATGAAATTCCCTACCTTCAAGAAGCTTACATTCTATTAGGGGAATCAACGGGTATAATTCTAGTGCCCTATCCATTGCATTATGCTGTCTCCTTCCCCCTCCCCCTCATTCTATAGATGAGGACATGGAGTTTCAGAGGGCTTAGTTGATTTTCCTGTAGTATCCCTACCAAGGAGGCAAGTCAGATGTAGAGCCTAGGTCTTCTGATTCCAAGGTCCATTATAGGATCTATGGTTGCTGTATGAGACTATATGAGGCTATAGGAAACTGAAACAGTTTGGGCCCCCACCTCCCTTACCACTTTATTGGTAAAGAAGTTTTTCCCAATGCACTATCACTGCACTTTAATTCAGCCCCTTGGAGAGTATTTGGGATTTGCTGTGCTCATCAAAGCAGCCTCACTGATACCTGTAAAACACCTCCAACAAGAGGGTTAATATTAAAGAGCCTGATGCTTCAATAATTCACTGTGTGGTTGGAAGCTGCAAGTTTCTAGAATTCCCAGCTGCAAACTCTGTGTTTGTACAGCACATAAAAATGAGAGCAGGACAATGGGAAAGAAGTCTTTGTTGGTGTCCAGGTGATGTTGCTAGCCTGAACTCTAGAGCAGACCCAGTTGAGAACCATTGGTCCATCTGGAGGGGATGTTTATGGGGAACACTCAGTCTTGCACATGAAAAGGGTGATGGAAAGTTTAAAGAATGTATAGTTCAAAACAAAACAAAATGAAACCTCTTTTTGAATATAGCCAGCTGCTTTCCATATCTGCAGCTGCTGACCAGCTCCTTCTCCAGCCTGAGAATAATTTGGTGATAAAATCTAGGAGGAAATTTTAGCTAATGAGAAGGGCTAGAAGTCTGTGATTGCTGAAGGATTCTTCATGGAGACAGGTGAGATTTTGGGTTCAATTAAGATGTACTTCATTTGAGGGATGGGTGAAGAGCTGTCACTTGGCAAGCTGCTTGCAGGGTGGGCATGAGGGTTTTTGGTTTTTTGCCCATCTCTACGGTCTTCCAATTTCCAGGACCTGAGTCTTTCTTTTTCATCTTTTTACTGATTTTCTAGTTCCAGGTCAGTTCGTGGAGAGCAGCCTGGGAAGCCCATCTGGAAATACAGATTTGGAGCAACACCCCTTACAGGCCAAAGCAGCAAATTTAACCTAGCGACTAAACTAAAATGACCTACCAGCCAGTTGAGTAGCTGCAAGGGGCTTTAAAGATCATCAGATGTAGACCCTTCATTTTACAGAAAAGGAAACTGAGTCCCAGAGATGTGTAGTAACCGATTCCAAGTCAGTTGTCTTGACTCCTATCCATCACCCTCCCCCACACACAACACTGCCTTCTGAGTGTTCCCTAGGCTCTTCCCATTCTCGGCAGGGTCATAAGATCACAGAATTGGAAGAGATAAAGATCATCTTGTAGAACCTCTTCATTTTATAGATGAGGGAAATGGGGCCTAGGTACTGTCGGTTAAATGACCTTTTCAAGGTCGTCCAAGTAATAAGTGTCAGAGGTAACATTTGAACCCATGAGGTCCTAGCTTCGAGTGTCAGCAGCTTGTAAAAGAAGTCTTAATAGTGAGGTAGAGGGAGAGTGAGGGGTAAAGTGGGGAGGAAGCAAATACTTTAATTAAAACTTTATAAACCCAAAATATCATTCCTTCTGGGCCTCAAGCCTTGCTGGGTTGGAATACCTGCACTTGGATAGTTGCCTGAGATAATGCTATTTCCAAAGGATAGACTGTGAGGGAGATGTGGATACTAGGCCTGACTCTATAATCAACAAGCTGTGTGATCCAAGGTAAGTCACTTTCCCTCTCTGAGCCTAAGATTGTTCATCTCTCAGTGAAAGTATTAGATCAGATGATCCCTAAGATAAGTTTCCAACTCTGTGACTCTATGCTGAATTTTTAGCAAAGCCTCTATAGGCTTTATTTTGCTTTTTTTTTTTTCTTGCCAAAGCCTTTTGGAAAGTAGAGTATGGTCACTTTTGTTGTGGCCTCGGTGAAACACTTCAAAGACAGGAAGGCAGGATGGAGAAATGCCAGGTTGGACTGCTAGGGATGATATATCACTTACTCTGCCATCTTCTCCACCAACACCAAGACTCAACTGGTTCCAAAGCCTCCATAATTCTGGGGAGGAGTAGTCTGTAATCTACAGCATTAACCTTATGACTGAGGAGCCTTGAGGCCTGAGACTTGCTGCTGACCTAGTATATGATTTCTAAGTCTAATTGGTTCAAAAGAATCAATGTGGGGGCAGCTAGGTGGCGCAGTGGATAGAGCTCTGGCCTTGGAGTTAGGAGGACCTGAGTTCAAATTTGGCCTGAGACACTTGACAAGCACTAGCTGTGTGACCCTGGGCAAGTCACTTAATCCCATTGCCTAGCCAAAAAGCAAAGAAAAAAAAAGAATCAATGTGGGTGGAAAAGGGGTTAGGCATTTGGAAGAAAACTTCTGTTATTATTACTTTTGGCCAATGTAGTTCTGATTTTTTTTTTAATGGAAGGGAAGGGCACCTAAACACTAAAGGCTAGTGAACTTAACTTCAAATCTTGACAAAATTCTGCAACATATTATTAAAAGAATAGTTACTGTACATCTAGAAAATGAAGCAATGATCACAAAGAATCTGTATTATTTAATCAAAATCAGGTCATGCTGGATTAGTCTCCATTTACATTTTTGACAACTACTCACTAAATTGGTGGATCAGGGAAATGTTGTGTATATCATTTACCTAGATTTTTGCTAATCCTTTGATAAAATATCTCATACTATTTTCAAGGAAAAGATGGAGAAATGTGAGCTAGACAACATTATATATTAGATTGATTCAGAGCTGGTTGAATGATCAGAGTCAAAATGGCAGTCATTAATGATTCTATATCAATTTAGAAGGAAGTCTCCATTGGAGTTCCACAGGGATCTGTGGCTTAGCCCTATAGTATTTGACATTTTTACATAAAAGCAGAGATGGCATCATTATCAAATTTGCAGAAGACAAAGTTGGGAGATGTAGCTAACACTTTGAATGAATGACAGTCATGCTTCTCGAACACAACACTCCATCACCGGTCGTTTGTGCTATCTCTCAGTTTGTTTTCTGCCTGGCCAATCATTTGAAAGTTACCATATTGATTGCATTTTGTTCTCCTCATCCCTCTCAACCTCATTTTAGCTTTTGACATACATGACCACTTCTTCCAACCATATATTCTCTCCACCCCTAGTTTCAGAGACATTGCCTTCTCCTGGTTTTCCTCCTAACATTTTAATCACACCTCTGTTCCTCATAACTCCTCATCTTTCTCCTCGTCTCTTAATGTTTAGTGTCTGCCCTTGGGTATCAAGCTCCCACCACAGTACCTGTGCATAGGGATCCTAGCTCAAGGGTGCTTTTTCAGGAATGGGTTGGAGTGGGTCCTAGCTCTAGAGAAGGTGAGGCCTTCAGAGACGTTCTGGTCCAATCTTTTCACTGTCAGATGAGAAAAGCGGGAAATTCGGGGGTGTGCTCAAGGTCACACAGGTAGTAAGCACAAGGGGGAGGATTTGAATCCTGGTCCTTGGATTCCCAAGTTGGTGCTTTTACCAACATACCATGATGTCTCCTTCTGAGATGCTGTGTTTCTATGATTACTTTGAGCTTCAAAATGCCTTGTTATTCATTCAAGAAATGGTAGTAGAGCTTTCCTAAAAGCCTGCTTGAGAAATGGTGTCAAATTTACATTTAGATTGTATTTAATATCAAAATAGGAATAAAAATGGCAAGTTTGTCATGCCCTTCTTTCAGTATTTTGCATGGCCACGAAACATTACTGAATGTGGAGGTAAAGATCCAAGGTCTGCCACCTAGATTTAGAGCTGGAGGTGACCTTGGATGACATCTGGTCCAATCTCTCATTTTCTGAATGAGGAAAATGAGGCCCAGAAAGGATAAATGACTCATTCCACTTCATACAGGGAGCATCTAGGTGGAGTAGTGGATAGAGTACCAGGTCTAGAGTCATGAAGACTCATCTTCCTGAGTTCAAATCTGACCTCAGACACTTACTAGCTGTGTGACCCTGGGCAAGTCACTTAACCCTGTTTGCCTCAGTTTCCTTATCTGTAAAATGAGCTGGAGAAGGAAGTGGCAAACCATTCCAGTATCTTTGCCAAGAAAACCCCTAAGGGAGGTCACAAAGAGTCAGACATGACTGAAAAGAACTGAACAACAGCAGTTCATACAGGTAGTAAATTCAGATTTTACCGCCCAAACCAGAATTTTTAAAAAAATTCTTTTTTTAATAACTTATTTATCAATAAAAAATGATCATTTTGACATTCAAAGAAGAAAAGAAAAGAAGGTAGCATAAGAAACCATGAACTTGTGCTAGGTAGGGTTTTTTAAAGTACATATTAAATTCAACACTATAGTAGTAAAATTTCTCTTGTACCTTTTTGAACTTCTTTTTGCCTTCTGTGAATTTTTAAATGTTTCATTGGTGCTCCTTCCCTTCCCTTTGACTCCAGTATCTCTTTGCCAAGAGGTGGGAAATGTGCTTCATCATCAGTCTTACAAATTTATGACTGGTCATTGTATTGATCAGGATTCTGAAGACTTTCAAAGTTGTTCTCTACAGAATCTTAGTCATCGTGTAAATTGTTCCCCTGGCCCTGCTTGCTTCACTCTCCATCAGTTCATAGAAGTGTTCCCAGGCTTGTTTGAATGGCCCCTTTCATCTTTTCTTATGGCATTATAATATTCTATCACATTTGTATTCCATAATTTGTTCAGTCATTCCTCAATTGCTAGGCACTTATTTTGTTTCCAACTTTTTGCTACAGTGAAAAGCTTGGAATGTTACCATACATATGAACCTTTTCCCTTTGTCTTTAACCTTATTGGGATATGTGCCTAGTAGTGTTATCGCTGTCTCAAGGGAAATACATAGCTTAGTGACTTTGGGGGTACTGATCTAAATTGCCTTGCAAAAAAGGTTGGACCAGTCTCCAACTCCGCAAGGTACATCCCACAGCCCCTCCAACAATCGTCATTTTTGTTTTTGCATTTTTTGCTGATCTGATGGATGTGAGTTGGAACCTCAGGGTGGCTCTAATTCTCATTCCTCTTATTAGTAATGATTTGGAGCATTTTTATATAGTTGTTGCTCGTTTGTGCTTCTTCTTTGGAAAACTTCCTGTTCATATCCTCTGACCATTTATCTATTGGAAATGGCTCTTATTTTTATAGATTTGTACCAATTCCTTATGTGCCTCAGAGCAGATCTTTATCAGAGATGTTTACCAGATTTATTTCCTAGCTGTTTCTCTTCTAATCCTAACTGTATTGATTTTGCCTGTGCAAATGCTTTTCAATTTTATGTTTTGTGATCTTATCTACCCTTGTTTAGTCAACCAGATTTCTTTTGACTGTATCACTTTGCCTCTCTTTCCTCTCAGATGAGATACTAAGAATCCTCTGGTGAAGAGAGCTGGGTACATGAAAATAGAAACTGGTGCCTTCTTTTATGCCCCTGTGTTCCTACTAGCCCTCTGATCTGCTGTTGCTGTGGCCAGTTTCCTTATACTTTTTCTTATCCTCTTCTTCTTCCTCATTCTCCTGGCAGCTTTAGAGCCCAGACTGGCTATAGATTAGAGACTATCAGAGTGTGTGTGGGCCACATGAGTGAACAGGCACTCAGGCTGTCTGTCCATTTGAAGGACTCATCCCTTTTCCAGTCACACACAAAGGCTAATGGGGGCGTCTATCCAGAAGCACAGAGAGGTTGGACCAGAGGCAGTTGCTGGAGTGGGTGACATGACAGTCTAGGTTAGGGACAGGCTCAGGATTTCCATTACTGTCCCTGAAAAGATCATTCATTCCTATTTACAGTCTTCCTTCAATTTATCTGGTGGGTTGAGTAGATAAGGAAACTTCATCTCTGTCCCTTCTCAAATCCATCACTGTAAACATCTTGGCTATCAGGATTGGGCTGTGAAGCATTGCTCACCCTGTCCTCCATCATCATGGGCCCCCACCCCACGCACCTTCGGCAGTGGCTGCTTGGTAGTCGGAGGGTGTGCTTGAAATTATTAAGATGTCTTGTCATGTCAATAAATCCTGAGCCAGAAGATGAGATGTGAAAGTGTTATTAGTGCATATGGGGGAGGGAAGGATAGAGTAAGAAGACCCAAAGAGGGATGCTAAGACAAAATCCTAGTTTGCATGGACAGAAATTGTATTAATTAAATTAAATCAATTGGTCTAGTTGATTCTCTAATTAGATAATTAAATTATCAGTTCAGATCTGTGGTTTCCTTGCTATAGAAACTCCTACAGAGGCCTCAGATGAGCAGCTCTCTCCTTCTCTACTCTGTTAATTGGCAGCCTTAGAGAGTTGCCTGAAGCACTGAGAGGTTAAATGATTTACCGTTGGTCACGTAGCCACACTATGTTAAAGGCAAGACTTAAGCTCAAGTCTTCCTGATTTTAAGGCTGGCTCTTTCTTCACTACACCAGGCATGAATTGGAAACTCAGCATAGTTCTAATTTGCATTCTTCTTCTTATTAGTGATTTAGAGCATTTTAAAATTTGGTTGTTGTTAGCTCTCGTCTCTTTTGAAAACTGCTTGTCCATATCCTTCAACTATTTATCTTTTGGGAATGGCTCTTTAATGCTTCTTGCTAACAAAACAAAACAAAACAAACCTCAAAACAAATGCTGGCCCCTGTGGGGACTTTTAATTAGCTCTATCTACCACTTCTCTTCCAGGAAGGCTGAGACAAAACAGCTTCTTCTCTCACTCACCTGTCAGGCAATGTTACTGGCCTTAGACAAGAAGGCTCTTCTTGGCCAGGCTGATGCCCTTGATGACACTGGGTAGTACTTTGCAGAACAGAGCATCCTCAGCAAAGCAGAATTGTCTAGGACAACAGGAAAAGGGGTCTGGAAGAAATCAGATTTAGAATAGAAAAGGCAACTCTTCCTCCCAGTTCCAATCCTGTTTTGCTTCAGGTTTCTCCTCCTCTATCCAATGCTAGAATACTGGAGAGCCCAGTCAGGGTAAGGTATTTATGTGTGCATAGTGGTGGCAACAATGGATAGATGGATATTCTGTGTGCTTAGGGGTGCTGCATTATTTGATTGTTCCTTGGATCTGGGTGGACTGGCTCCTGGGGAGGAGGAAGGAGTTCCTGACCCAGGTAAGACTACAAACTTTATAACAACCAGAGGTCTCCAATTATGAAACAGGCATAGATAAGTAGTGAGCTCCCCATCACTGGAAATGTTCAAACGGGAGCTGAAGACCATCTCTCAGGGATATTATTGAGGGGACTTTGGTATTGAGTGGGGAGGGTCCCTTCTGTATCTAAGCTTGCCATTCCTTGTGAATATCTGCACAGGGCAACCTCTACATATGTGTGCATGTGTGCATTTTCTCAGGTGAAATTGCAACCTGATTTTCCAAGCTGTGCAGCATTTGTTTTGAGAAAAAACAGCCAGCTCAGAGGTGATGAGGGTGACAGGGTTGCAATTATCACATGCTCTTCAGCTCTGAGTTTATTGTGTTAAAGGGTGCTGACAATGCTGAGCTTCCCCTGTGTGGGGGAACAGGAGCCCCCAACCTCTCCTTATAACAGTTGGCACATGGGACAGACAGGGAGGAGGGTGGAGGGAGAGGGGGCCCCAAATCATCCTCCCGCCCCCAATTCCGCCTCTTCTGTTGCAAGAATATGGAGATAAGCCCTCCAGGTGACTCCATTTTTGGAGGAGTCTTTATAAGAAATCAGCTAGCACACACCCAGCATCCTTTGGGTGGCGCTACAGGCTCCAACTCGAAAGCAGAATTGGGGCTGGTTTATGAAAGCCTTTCTGAGCAGCCAGTGACTTCTGTTGAGTTGTTCTGACCTGAGCTAAAATGAGTTCTCACCTTCTGCCAGAAGCCTCTCACGATCCCCCTTATCCTGAGGACCTTCAGTCTGTGGATTATCTCCAGTTTATCCTGCATGTATTTATCCTGTTTGAGTGCTATCTCCCCCATTTGACTGCAAATTCCTTGAGAACAGGAAGTAGGGTTTTTTTCCCCCTTTCTTTGTATCCCTAGCACTTAGCACAGTTCTTGCCACGTGGTAGGGACTTAAATATGACTGGAAGAGAGGACTTGAAGAGTGAGCCTGTGTCATTTAGGATTAAGCATACAGAAAGGCTGACCTTGTCCCTCAGATTTAGAGGAGAAGGGACCACCAGGCAGGACAAGGAGCCTTAAATAATGGGATTTCTTCAGGCCAGGGCTGCCAGACTGGGGTCAGGGCTGAGTAAGTGGCTGCTGATAGGCTCTAGCAAAGCACTGAAGGAGCTCCCTGTAAAGAGTGGTTTGGATTTTTTTTTACTTCTTCCCACACTCCCAGCTGCTAATTAAGGGTAATTACACAGGGAGGACTTCCCTTTCATCAGAGTGGCCCTGGTAATTAGTCCTCAGGCTTAAGTGATTAGTTTTCTTCTGTCAGTGAGCTCCTAGACCTTGGGGTTTTGTGAGGGCTTAGTTGCTTCTCAAACCAAGAAACCTGAGTTTAGGAACAATGAGTCCTTCTATGTATACTCTCACCTGAGCCAGCTCCAAGGCAAAGCACTCCCCTCAGGTCTTGCTTCATCATCTCTCTGCTCAGAAAAATGGAACAATAATAGTGCATATTCATATGCCTCCTTTAGGCTTGCAAAGGACTTTACAAACTATGTTATCTCATCCTGTTTTGGGGAGGTAAGCACTATTACTAAACCCATTTTGTAAGCTCCTTCAGAGCGGGGACTGTCTCACTTTTGTCTTTGTGCTCTTAGCACCCATCACAATACCCTACACACAGGGAATGACTGGCCTTGTGATTTCACTGGTGTAGGACAGTGGTATCAAACTCAAATGAAAATGGAGGCCACTAAACCATACATAAGGATCCCTACAGGCCACATATTGACTTAGAAAACCACAAACAGTATTAACATTATCTACGTTCTCCTGTATTTTTATTTACTTTGTCAAATGTTTCCTAATTAGATTATAATCTGGTTCTGCACCCACTTGGGAGGGTGGCCAGTGGGCCATCTGTCTAACATCTCTGCTTTAGGAAATTTCCCTGATATGGGAGCTTCCTCTCCTAATGCAGATTGGTACCTTCTCTACAACTTACAGGCTTATAGCGTTGCCTAGAGCAGTGGTGTCAAACTCCTGGAAACCGGGCCCCACTAAATTGTGCATAAAGACTACTGCAGGGTGCATATTGACTTAGAAAACCACACATGTTTATATGTTTTGCTTTTATTAATATAAAAACATCAAAATCAGATAGGAATTACATTTTAATCTGGTTTGGACCACATTTGGGAGAGTTGTGGGCTGCATTCAATGTTTGACTCCTCTGGTCTAGAGTACTGAGAGTTTAAATGATTTGCCCAGGGGTAAACAGCCATATGTGTCAGGGATGGGATCACCTTTGCTGCCTGGTACATAGTAGGTGCTTGTTGATCGATCAGTTTTATTCATGAAGAAACGGGCTCAAAGACCATTTTAAGTGACTTACCCAAGATCTTGTCCAATCTAGTAAACAGCTGAGAAAAGAGTTCAACCCATCTTTTGATTCTACATCTAGTGTGCCTTCCTCAACACATAATTTCCTCCTTAGACATTTATAATCTGCTAACAGTTGGCAGAGGTAGGATTTGATTTTAGTTCTTCCAACTCTTAATCCAATCCAAATCCAATCCAAACTCTTTTTTCACAGCAGTGTATGGCTTCTTCAGCAATGCACAAGCTGGTATGTATGGTAGACTATCTTCTCAGTTTGTGCTCCTGGAGAGCACAAGGGTAATCTTGCCCATCAGCTGGATCTGCTGAATGGGAGTCAAATAACTGAAATGAACAAGATGTATTGGCATGCTAAGGAAGACTCCTTGGTGTGGCAGATGTTTTAGCTTTCTAGGGTACAGACTTGGTTTTTATAACTTTTCAGGCTCACTTAGAGCACCCAGCCAATCAGCAGCATTCTGTCACACTTTAGGATACTTAAGGAAAGCATTTCACAGGAGAGAGGGAATAGGGAAATGGGGAAATCATTCAAAGGAAAAAGAGGTGCTTCTGGGGAAATGTTTGCCACACAGCTGGCTGGCAGGGTTTGTTACTGGAATGAGATCTTCTCTGTTCAAGAGCAGGAAAGAAGGGAGATGACCAAATACTTTCATTACTGTTAAAGAAGTCCTTTTGATTTAAGAAACCTAAATTGAGGTGACCATTTAGACAAAGCTATAGGCATCTCTTATCAAAGGACCAAATAGTCTTCATTTTTAAACAGTGGATGGGATTGTCCACTTTACTGTGTTCTTACAGAGTTTGTTATAATTTCTTTCTCCTTCACTATAAATTTTGAGAATTCAGAGAAGGAAAAGATTGCTAAGGAATGGGAATTGGGGAGGCTTCACTGAGGGGGTGGGTCTTAAGATCAGCCTGGACACAAATTAATAAAGCCTTCTCCAATACACCTACCTATCTGGCTCCTATCACTGTTGCTATTTTTAAGCCCTATCTTCATTTGCTTCTGTGTCGTCTATATAGTATTCTTATGCTGGCCCACACATGTATCTGTCCCATCATCTTCTCAGGTGCTAGATTGATTTTCTTAAAGTCTAAGTCTGACCATGTCAACTCCTACACAATTAATTCCACTGGCTCTTTAATATCTCTAGGATCAAATAGAAACACCTGTTTGGTATTTAAAACTCTTTACAATCTGACTCCTTCCTAGCTCTCCAGTCTTTTAATACATTATTCTTCTCTAAGCACTCAAAATTCCAGCCACTCTAACCTACTTGTTATTCTTCACATGGCATCATCCATCTCCCATCTCTAGGAGCCTCTGAACTGGCTGTTTCCTATACCTGGAATCCTCTCCTCTTGGAATTTATGACTTTCCTGGAACCATCAGCTGTTAGCGCCTTCCCCTCTAAGATTTTCTTCCACCTGCTTTCCCCATCTATTCTATGTTTATCTTGCATATACTAATCTATCTGTTGGGAGAATTTTCCCATGGGAGTTCTAGCTTCTCTTGGCAGAAGCTGAGGGTCACAACCTGTTGCATGGCAAAAACAAGGAAGTCTCGCAAGACCTCTCCTTTGCTGATATGCGGCTCCCACTGTTGGCTCAGCTCTCCTCTCATTGGGAGAAAAGTCCTACTCATACCCCTGACATGAGGGCTGCAGGTGTCCAGCAGACTCGGTGATTGGCTATCACATGGAGATCATGCTTTGGCCAGGTGTTTCTAGGGCTATAAAAGAAAGCTACTAGCACTTAATAAACGGAGCTTCTGCTATCTTGCTGTCTCCCGCCTCATCAATGCGCCTCCAGGTTAAGAGTATTGAGCTGGTCTCGTGCTCACCATTGCAGCGGCTGTGTCACTATCTATAAGTTATCTCCTTCACTAGAATGTAAATTCAAGGGCGGCAGGTACCACTTTTGGTTTTTCTTTGTAGCCAAGGCACTTGGCACAATGCTTGCCATATAATAAACACTTAATAAATGTTAGTTGACTGATGGGTGAATAGATTGTAACCTCTTTAGAAGCAGGGACTATGTCTTCTGCCTCTGTGTTTCCCCACAACATCAGAGTTTCCCGCACAGGAATCAGAGCATATATATTTGCCATCATCAGACATTCATTTATTCCATTCATTCTTTCATTGCTCATTGCTCAGCAAATATTTACTTACAAATATTGAAACTGCTTCAATTTGTAAGACAGTGCACTAAGTGCTGTGGGGATACAAACAAGTCTAAAGCATATTTCCTTCCCCTTAAGGAGCCTACAGTCTACCTGATAAAACATCACTCCCACACAATGAGCCCAAACTAGAAATCCAGGAAAGCACCAAAAGCATCCTTAAATCAACCTTTAAAGACAAATTCAGTTGTGAGTGGAGAGAGTCCTAGAAGCACAGGACACAAAGTGCATTGGGAGGAAAGAATTTGGCACAGGGGTAGGGAGCCTGTGGCCTCAAGACCACATGTGGCCTTTAGGTCCTCAAGCTCGGCCCTTTGACTGAATCCAAACAAAGGGCTGCAGACATAGCTCTGTGTATGTGTGTGTGTGTGTGTGTGTGTTGGGGGAGGGAACATATATCTCAAGGCACAGGCCCTCATGGCTCAATATCTTATGACACCCTAAGGCCAATGCTAGGGGAATGGTAGTGTCAAAAAAGGTAGCTCACCTGGTGTGTTTGTTGGGATGCTAGGTCGATGAGTGAGAGGTAGGGAGCCATGTGGTAGTTTCTTGTTTAAATTAATTATTCTCTCACCAAGTGCTAAGCTCAGCTGTTCCTACCTTTAATTTTGGTGCCTTAGGGCAAAACCCCAGTGTCCCTGTCCCAGTTAAGGTTCTTCCCTTTTGTGAAAAGTTAAATGGCAAGACAGAAATTAATGCACAAGAAAAGTAAGAAGGCCATGTGAGCTCAGTGGCAAATGAGCAGAACTTCCAGTGCTATGCATTTAAGAAAGGAAGAGAGCCCAAGTAACCCTGAAGGGCTTCAAGGAGATAGAACTTGGATTATCGACCAGTCTAGATAGAACATAAAACTTAACCTCTGAAAGGGATCCTAGAGGTCGCCTAGTTAACCCCTTTCATTTTAGATTTTTTTTTGAGGCAATTGAAAGTTAAGTGATTTGCCCAAGGTTGCACATCTAGTAAGTGTCTGAGGTCAAATTTGAACTGAGGTCCTCCTGACTCCAGAGCAGTCCAGGTGCTCTATCCACTGCACCACCTAACTCCCCCTCTTTTTTATGTTGTAAAAATTTTAATTCAGTACATGCCAATAGTAACATCTATAAGTGAAAGGGGAATAACTAAGATCCCAGATTGAAGAATTCACTTGCCAAGTTGTGGCAGAGCTGTGACTCCAACCCTAGGCTCCTCACTAATTCATAGTATGCTCATGCAGAACTAAGAGGCATGAGAATCATTGTGGTATTAGGGAATGAACACTGAACCTAGTGTCAAGGGGCTTGCCTTCAAATTCCAGCCTTGCTACTTGTTACCTGTGTGGCCTTGGACAAACTATTCCATATATCAGGGCATATATGGAATATATATATACATATATACATACATATATGCATATGTGTATGCATATGTGTAAGTGTACACACATATGCACATGCACACACTATATATATAAATATACATATATATATATATATATGTATGTAAAGAAGGAGCAAGACTAGATTAGGGGCAGCTAGATGGCTCAGTGGATAGAATGATAGACCTGGAGTCAGGAGGACCTGAGGTTAAATCCAACATCACATACTTACTATCCATGTGACCCTGGGCAAGTCACTTAGCCCTGTTTGCCTCAGTTTCCCTCCTAGTCCTTAATCCTATGATTTTGTTTAATGTTATTATATGGAGTTGAGTTTAGCTTTGAAGGGTGGGTTGGATAAGACAAGGCTAGGGAAGGGAATGTCTTGAACAAAAGCACAAAGGCAGAAATGTGTAGTTTATTCAGATTAAGTTGGCCAGTTTGACTCTCAGTAGAGAATTCACATAAGGAAGGTGTGGTATAAAAGGCTACCAGGTTGGGGAAGGGGGACACTGAATGTCAGGCTAAAATTTAGACTTTCTATTTTCTTCTGGAAAGCCATTGATGTTTATGAGATTGATACCTAATCCAGCCAACAAGCCCCATATGTAAAGCACTGTCTTGCCTATGGCACAAAAAGTTTCAAACCAATTCAGCCTCTGCCCCATAATAGCATCTTAAATGTTTGTTCATTAATCTGACTCTTTTTTCTATGATGTTCTCTCTCATTTTGCTCAACAATCACTTTTTGTATGTTTTCCTTAGGCTTCTAAACTCCTGATTCTGATATTCAAGGCCCTTTACAATTTAACTGAAAGCCAAAATGAACTTTGCTTCTCTGCCTCCCTGCTCTTTTTCCTGCCTTTTCCCAGTTCTATATCTTGCTTATGTCATATCCCTTACTTTCCTCCTCCTACCTTCATATATGAATGGATTCTACCCATCAATGTCTGCTGAAGTCTTTCCCTCTCTTTGTGGTCCAATGAAGGTGCCATGAAGCCAATTCTAACCACCTTCCCACCACTGCAAGATGGGTAAGATCTAACTACCCAAGGGATCTCTCCCTTTTCAAATTTCTCATAGCACTTTGCCTAAATGTCTTCTCTGTACTTATCCCACCTTTCTTTCTATTATAGTTATTTGTATACTTGTGATCATGGATTTAGAGCTGGAAGTGACTTTAGACATCATCTAGTCCAACCCCAGTTCTACAGATGAGGAAAATGTGACTCAAAGAGATTAAATGTCTTGCCCAAAGTCACACAAATAGCAAATATCAGCATGTGAATTTGAACCCATATCCTTTGCCTCTATTACTGCTTTCTCCATTACACAATTTCCTCTTCTTTTAGAAAAAGGTCTCTAGCATGTCTTTCATAGATTCACTGAACCTTGAATTCAAGACTAAGGTCTTGAAAGGTACTTCAGAGGCTATCTCATCCAATTTATAACTAAGTATTCATCTCTGTCTGATATTCATAAGAGATGGTCATCTAACCTTTGCTTGAAACTCACCAATGAAAAGGAACTGACTACCTGGGCTGGGGGAATTGTGCTTTCACATTTGGACAGCTATAATTTTTAGCAAGGTTTTCCTTATATCGAGCTGAAGTCTGCCTCTGCAACTCTGCTCCACCCCCATGTTCTAGTCACTTGCTCTCCCCTCTGGGACTAATCATAATAATAATAACTGACATGTGGTACCTTAAGGTTTGCAAAGTACTTTACAAATATTAAGAATAGATCTAACCCTCATTCCTCATTTTATGGGGCCTCCAGTCTTTTCCTCAGTCTGGTAACCTGCCTCTCCATAAGCTTTACTCTGTCAATTTTCTTGCTACCTCTTGTGTCCCAGCCATCTTGCATAGTGCCTCACACACAGTAGGTTCATGGCAAATGTTTGTTGAATTGAATGGTGAACAGTACTTCTTCCTAGTGTGGTCTCCTATGAAGATAGGCCTGCCCTGTTTGATATCCTGCCCTATCCCATGACAAACACCTTGGAGTGCTGAACAAAATCAACCTGTGAATATTGTAAGGAAGAAGGCAAAGCAAGACCTTTGTGCCTGGTCCATCATCTGAACCTCAGCATCCAGCAGGAGTTTCCATCCAGAAGGCAGAGGAGGCTAGATGCTACCCCAGGCCTTGTCTGGGAGCTGAGCAATTCCTTTGTTTGTTCCAATATCTGAAGCCAGAGAGCCATCAAAAGCCCCAGGAGCTTGGCAGGAGGGGAAGGCTCCAGCCATTGTGTGTTTTTCCAACCAGGTGCAGTTGTGAAGCCTCTTGGGAGGCAGCATCAAAGCCCAGTCAGAGCTTTAGTTAACACTCCTTCCCTTTCTTCTCCCTACTGCAGACAATGGCCTCTCTGCTTTCCCATGAGCCGTTTTCAATCTTTCCCAGGCTGGTTTCTCTTGGAGGAGTGCATCCGGCAAGCTTGCTTTATGTTTCTCACTTTGATTTGCTGGAAGTGTGGAGGGGGGAGGAGCAGACAAGCAGCTCTTGGGCTGTGATTTCTCTTTCCCCAACAGCTGTGTGCCCAAGGAGCACCCTGGCTTCCCCTCCCTTAGGGAGCAGTAAGCCATACACAGCACTTTGCATAGGGGTGTAGACACTTGGGGCTAAGATTTCCTGGGGCTGGCTTTGTGACTAAAATGTGAGTTCCTGCATCAACCCCTAGAAGATCTGAGGTTGCTGTGAGCTGATTGTGGCCTTAAGGCCTGGCTTTTATGAGCCAAATTCTGATGGGGAGAAAGCTTAGCCAGGTGCCTGAGATCTCTGGTATTCAATGTTACTGTATTGGAAGGGACCAGGAGCTCAAGAGTTGATTAGTTCTCTCCTGTCACCCTTCTGCCTGCTTTTAGATGGGTGCATAGACACTAGAGCTGACCAGAGAGAGCTGAGATCATTAGGCATGTTCTCTCATTACATAGGACTTCAAAAGGGGATTTGCTCGGTGCTAAAGTACATTCCTTGCTGACAAGGTTGTTTGAAATAGCTCCACACCCTTATCCTGTAGGCACTCAATAAATATTGATGGCCCCAGAATGATGCTTTCCATAAATGCATTCTCTTTCTCCACATAACTAAGCAGGAGGTCAGTCCCAGGGGGCCATGATGAGGTATAATGCTGCCTTCCTACAAGGTGATAGCCACAGGAGTGACCCGACAGCTGCTGGAAATGTAATTCTTTGGCTTAAGAGGGAGGCAAAAGATGGTTGGATGAAACCAGTATCTTGTTTGGGTTTGACTTAAGCATCCCCCACAGGAGTGTGAGTCTGGAAGGAGATACTTGGAGGGCCATAGGTCTAAAATTGAAAAGCTGCTTTTGGTAGTAGACTGATGGAAACCTGATAGGCTTGACCCAGATAGATACTAGATCTGGCCTCTGTGTTTCATCAGGCCTTTTGAAGGCAGCATTCAGACTCAGTTCTTTGCTTAGTAGGGAAGGTATTGTGTGTGTGTATACACACACACACAAGTATATATATATATATACATATATACAATATATGCACACACATATATAGATGGATATATACATATATGTGTGTATTATATAACATACATATACAAATAGGTATGTATATGTATGTGTATGTATGTATGTATGCATATATAGTCCTGCCTTGCATGGAATAGTTGAGTCTCTTATCCTGATAGTGTAGATGGGGAAACTGAGGTCCAGAGAAGAGAAAGAATACTGGATTGAAAGTCAGATGACCTGGGTCTTAGCCACAGCTCTGTTATTAGCTACCTATGGAATCTTATATGACTCAACTAGGTACTTTAAAATGATGTTGTTGGACTAAAAACATTTTAAAGGTTCCTTTCTGTTCTAGCAGTGTGTAATTTTATGATCTCATTCAAGGTCACCCAGACAGTTAGGAGAAACACCTCAGTGAGAATCATTTTCTTTCAATTTCCTCCCTAGGGCTTTTGCATAGTATTTATTCCTTGGACCATAGGTTATAGTCTTCTATTCCTGGGAAGAAGCCCAAGTGACACTCTAACATGCCTCTATTCCCTTGAATGATCTGCTTTTCAGTCTATACTAGCAAAGTGAAGTTGATTGTTTATATGAACTCAGGAGAAGAGGTCTGCCCTGGCTCCCCACAGGGATTCTTCATGAAAATAGCAGCTTGGCCATCCAATCAACACACTTTACTAGGATAGATTAAAAATAAAGTATCTCAGGGAGGGGTAAGGGCTCCCTGCGCAATCTTTCTACCAGTACATAGGTGTTGGGGGGGTGGTGTGGGGGGGGGAGGGGGGAGAGGATAAAAGGAGAAGGGAGCTCTGAGGCTTGTTCTCCTCAGTGCCCTCCTGTGCTTTTCATTCCCCACACAAGTGGGATGGAGCTGAATGGAGAGCAGTCACGAGAGTATAATGATAAATAACTGCACGTGGGTTGAAGGTAAATCAAATGAATGCGGGCAGCTCAGGGAAGGGAGCTCTCCAGAGTCCTGACTGTCACACTGTTACTTCCCCCCCTTATTGCTGGGAAAACATTTTACTCACTTGTGGTCCCATCACTCAATTCCAGCTTCCCAAAGAGAAATTACTAGTTTCAAACCACATTTGGAAAGTGTTTCTGTGCTGAGAATCCATCTGGTGCATCCAACTAGGATTCCGTTTAGGAACCTGCTGTGCTGAAAGCCCCAATTGTTCAGGCTCAGATAATTAATTTTGATGTTTATTTGATGGAAAAAAGTATGAACTCATTCAACATGCCAACTAATTAGCCTGGGAAAGAAATATGAGCCTAAAGAATAACACTCTTTGAAGAGGAGCAAGACCCTAAACACTCCAATAAAATGTGAGCTTCTTGAGGGGAAGGGTAGTTTTTCCTTTGGTTATTGTTTCCTCCTGTATCTTAGCCCAGTGCCTTGAACATAGGAGATACTTAAGAAGTGATTGTTACAGTGAATTGGATTGGAAATACATCTGGAAGACCAGTATTCTGCCTTCAAGGTGACATCAGTTTTTAAGAAAGGTCCTGCTGACATACCCCATCTCCACTGAAGTCACAACCAAAGAAATGGGAATTCCAATGAAATGGAATTATAGAAAGAGCAATAAATTAAAAAAAAACTATCAGAGGATTTACATTTCAAATTGGAAGGGATCTCAGAGACAATCATGTTTAACCTTCTCATTTTACTGATGATGGAACTGAAGCCCAGAGAATTTAAATGACTTTTCCCAAGGCTACAGAGATGGTACGTGGTAGAGGGAGAATCTGAACTCCGGTCCTTTGATTCCAATTCTGGCACCTTCCCCTACCTAATGCTGTCTGACAATGAATCTTATGATGATTTGGAATGAAAGTGGTGGCATCTCTGCTACTGAATATTTGAATGTTGGTTATATTTAGGAGAACCAAAATGTACCCAGCTTTTTGAGTCACTAATGGGCTCTCAGTAACATCTCTCTTCCTTCAGTATTTCAAAGGAGTTTTGATTTGATTTGATTGAAATGAGTGTGTAGGGAGCTCTCGCTAGTTTCCCTTCAGGTGCTTCCTCCATGAATGCAGATGACATTCCTTCCATGTCTTAGTAGATAGTTTCATGAGTGTCTGTCATCAAACAATTTTTCACCTGGTAGCCAAATTTCTGATTATAAACTTCTCTGAACTTAGACTATTTCTCAGACTGCAATTTTTCACTGTGCTCATACTTGAAGCCTTTATAGCTTGCTAGGACATACTAAGAGCTTACACTTCACTGAAAGAACCTTGAATAACACAGGATTCCATGCCATGAAACATTGGAATTAGAATTTAGGGGAGGGACATATGCCAACTATCTATCTATCTATCTATCTATCTATCTATCTATCTATCTATCTA
>NW_020955176.1:800800-891847 GCF_900497805.2 Vombatus ursinus
CTATCTATCTATCTATCTATCTATCTATCTATCTATCTATCTATCTATCTATCTATCTATCTATCTATCTATCTGTCCGTCCGTCCGTCCGTCCGTCCGTCCGTCTGTCTGTCTGTCTGTCTATCTGTCTATCTGTCTGTCTGTCTGTCTATCTATCTATCTATCTAATCTTTACAGTCCAGGCAAGAAGTGATAAGAGTCTGAATTAAGCTATGATAGCTATGTACATAGAGAAAAAGGGTCTGATGCAAGAGATGCTGTGGAGGTGAAAACAGCAAGATTGACAACTAATTAGATATGTGGAATGAGGAAAGCTGAGAAGACAAGAATAATACTGAGATTATGAACCTGGGAGAATGGAAGAATGGGGCCCTCAACAGAAATATGTGAGAGAAGGGAAGAGGAGAGAGAGAGGGAGTAAACACCTACTTCAACCAAGTCTTGAAGTCATTCTATTCAATGCTTATGACATTTCTTGATATATGTATACAAGTGTGTATATATGTATATACAAGTATACATACATGAATACATATATACAAATACATACATATGTATATACACATAAACATATAATTGCCTTTTTGTTGTTTTTTAATCATTTCAGTCATGTTGAACTCTCTGTGACCCCACCTGGGGTTTTCTTGGCAAAGATACTGGAATGGTTTGCCATTTCCTTTTCAAGCTCATTTTACAGATGAAGAAACTGAGGCAAACAGGGTTAAGTGACTTGCTCAGAGTCACACAGCTAGTAAGTGTCTGAGGACAGATTTGAACTCAGATTTTCCTGACTACTTCAGGCCCAGTTCTTTATCTACTGTACTACCTAGCTGTCTTACCCTGGAATATTGAGTAGAATTCTCCTTACAACTTTGGATCTCTTCAGTTAAGCAATCAAACAGCACTTACTGTATGTTATGCTATCGTGGGCTTTTCTTTGCTTATTGTTTGGACTAAATGATCATCAAGGCCTCTTCCCTATCTCGAATTCTGTGATTATTAGGTGCCTATGATGTGTCAGGACAGCTAGGTGGTACAGTAGATAGAGCACTGGGCTTAGAGTCAGAAAGACCTAAGTTCAAATCTGGCCTCAAACACTAGCTGGGTGACCCTGGACAAGTCACTCCTCTTTGCCTCAGTTTCCTCATCTGTCAAATGAGCTGGAGAAGGAAATGGCAAACCACTCCAATATCTTTGCCAAGAAAACCCCAGATAGGATCACAAAGGGTTGGACATGACTGAAAAACAACTGAACAACAACAATGTGCTAAACTCTGAGGTAGTTTCTAAGATTCCAGAGACAAAAATCAAATAGTCCCTGTTTTCAAGGAACTTATACTTTATCAGAGGAGACAATGTGACCACATATAAGCATATACTGAATAAACCCAAAATGCCATAAAGACAAGACAGCTTAGTATAAGATACAGGCCTGAGCAGTTGGGAGAGTAGGAAAAAGCTTTAGGTAGAAGGTGTTTATTAAGCTGCTTTTTAAAGGAAATGAGAAAGCTTAAGATGGAGTGTTAAGGAAGAAATGCATTCTAAGGATGGGGGGCAGGCAGTTCGAAGGCACTGAAACTGGGAAGAGGGAGAGTAGTATAAGGGAAGAATAGAGAGTAGTCCAACTTGGCTGAACTGTTAAATGCATGAAGGGGACTCATATATAATGAGACTGGAAAGATAGCTTGGGGACAAATTATGAAGAACTTTAAAAGTCAAAAAGAGAAGTTTGTATGTTATCCTATAGGCAGTAGGGAGCTAATAGAATTTATTGAATAGGAAATGGTACGGTCTGACTATTGCTCAAGAAAATTTACTTTGGTAGCCATGTGGAAGATAGATTGGGAAGGGGAGAGAATGTACACACAGACTTCAGTTAGGAAGACACTATAAAAGTTCAGGCAAGAACTGATAGGGGAATGAACTAAAACGATTGCTACGTACATAGAGAAAAAGGGTCTGATGCAAGAGATGTTGTGTAGGTACAAATAGCAAGATTCACAACTGATTAGATATATAGCATAAAGGAAGATAATAAATCAAGGATAATACTGAGATTATGAACCTGGGATGCTGGAATAGTGTCAGTGCCCTCAACAGAAATGAGGAAATATGGTAGAGAGGAGGAAGGGAGAGTACCTACTTCAACCAAGTATATAATGAGAAGAGAGAGCAGACCACTTCCTTTAAGGTGTTGGAATGAGGAGCCAGAGGAGACAGAGAAGGATGGGTTAGAGAGGCATAAGGAGAATCTGAAGAGTATTAGATCTCAAAAACCAAAAGAGGACAGAGTATCCAGAAAGAGTGGGTAATCAATAATGTCAAAAACTACCTGAGAGGTCAAGAATGATGAAGACTAAGGACAAAGGCCATTAAATTTGGCCATTAAAAAGTTGGAAACCTCTGAGAGAACAGTTTCATTCAACAGTGATAGAGAGAGAAGTCAGGTTGCATGGGTTTGAGGAGAGTTTTAGTGGTTGTAAAGAAAAGAAAGTAGAAGCATTGGATACAAACAATTAATTTTAAAAGTTTGGCAGAAAAGGGGGAGAGATGGCATGGTATCTGGATGGGGTAGATGGTTTGAAAAAAGATTTTTTAAGAATTGGGAAGACCTGAGTATATTTGTAGGCATATAGGAAGGAGTCAGTGAAGGAGAAAAATTAAATATGCATGAAAGGGTTTCTCTCCAATTATTACTTCAATGATGACTCTCCTATTAGATTGGAAGATTCTTGAGGTCAGGGATGAATTCTTTTCACTTTTATGCCCATAGCACCTGATATAGTGCTTTGTAGGTACTTAATAAATATTTATTGAATTGGTTTGAATATATATATATACAAGTGTGTATATATGTGTAACAAGTATATGTGTATACAAGTATACACACATAAATACATATATACAAATACATACATATTGCATATATAAATACACACATACATACACACATAAATATATATATACAAATAAATGCACACATACATACATACACATAAACATATAATTGCCTAAGTAAGGAATATGATGGAGGTAGGGCTGGTGTAGGTGGTGAGGGATCAGATGGAACAATGTAACCCACTTTATATGGGTTATTTAGCTACAATTATTCATAATGGCTTAAGTCACACAAAATAAATACTTTAGTGCAGAAAGCATTCTATAAGGAAGGGATGAGAAGGGCCACTCACTCAGTGAGGATCTGTGCCATTCTCTGTCAGCAGAAATTCCACTTGGTCTCCAGTCTGGTGTCATAAAGTGGGATCAGTTCTAGTTTCTTCCCTGATCTTTTTATCATCTTTGGTAATGAATGGGCATCTTTTGATGTTGGGGAATAATTGATTGAGGACATCTTTGGGATTTTCCAACTTCATTCATTTATTCAACATTGAACTAACATGAATTAAGCACCTGCTTTGTGCCAAGTGAAAGGCATTGTGTTGCTGAGGATAGAAAGTTGCTATAGGAAAGACCTATATTCAGTTCCTCCCCTGGCACAGACTGGCACTATGACCACAGGCAAATCACTTAAACTCTCAGTGCCCCAAGGCAGTTCTCTAAGACTCCAAATTATAGAAAAGTTTCCAATCCTACCAGAAGTCTTCCCACACAGATAAAACTACAGTTCTGTACCCCTATCCTCTTGCCTCCTCAAAAATGTGCAAGGTACAGGTTAGGCAATGGATGAGATACAAAGACAAGTAAGACAATGCTTTTAAATTGCTTATGGTCTACTGAGAAAAAGAAAACATTAACTCAAGTAAATATAATACAAATACAATACTGTTAGTGCCTAAGAAAAATACAAACAACTTTTAAGTCAGCTGAAAAAAATTCACTTTCAGCTGGGAAAATTACAGAATACTTTATAAAGATGATTGTATTTCATAGGAACTAGAGCAGGGGATCATCTTTTCCAAAAACATAAGTGAGTAAACCTAGTCAAGAAAGGTTAAGTAACTTTCCCAAGATCACACTGGATTCAAACCCAGGTTCTAAATTCAAACCTATCCTCTAGAGTCAGTACTCTCTCCATGACACCAATAGTGCCTTTCTTGAAGGATGGATGCCTAGTTCTTATTTACCTGTAGCCTGATTTCTCTTGGGCTCAGTTACTTTTCTTAATGGCCTCTGATAACCAGTATAGTTGGTATGTCCCTTGGCATAGTTGGCTCTGCCAGCCAGAGTGATCTAGAAGCACTTAGTACCTTCCCCAGAGCCAAACAATGTAGAATGTGTGTGTGGAGGGGTGGGGTGATGGAGGGTGGGAAGTCCCCTAGCTATTGGGTTCTTAATGGCACCAGTGGCCCTCCCTACTCTAACCTTGCCATTAAGATATTTCCATTTGCATTCATTTTTAGCTTAAGCCATTAAAACATCTCCAGAGCAGGACTATGAGGGTCAAAATATGCAGATTTTTTTTTCTGTGGGAAAGGATTTGATCAGGGGTGTTAGGTGTGCCCTATAAAATACCATGTTAAAGACTTCTGAGAGGTGGGGGAAAGGCAGAGGGTAGTATGTGTTTTTTGTGTTCTGGGGTGAGACAGAAAGGAGTAGTTGGCCACTGAAGAGGGAAGGAATGTCAAAGATAGAATTTACCATGGGTAGACTGTAACTTGTTCAGTCTCTTCCAAGTGAAGAGCAACACCCTCCCTCCTTTTACACCCTCCCTTCCCACACCCATCATCCTTACCTCAGTTCTCACTCTCTCTCCCTCTTGGTTCCATAATTAATGTGGCTGTGCTGGTCATAAACATGCCCCTTGTAAGCAGCAATCTTTCTCATTATGGGCTATGACAGATTGTTCAGATTTTCCTCATGGATAAATCATCCTGCTTGTTACGTGGTTGGGATCTTGTCCTGGGAATTGATGGGGCCATGTAGGTCTCTCCTCTTCCCTGGCCCCAGGGCCAGGAAACCAATGGTGAACATCCCTGAGGGTCAGGGACAATGTTCAGAGTCTATATTTTTGGACATCTTCCTCTACCTTTCTAGCCCACAGTTGTCATATGTAGGATACAGTTCGTAGGATCATAGATTTAGAGAAGGAATGGTTCTTCAAGGTCTTCTAGTTCAATTTTACAGAGAAGGAAACTGAGGCCCAGAGAGGCTAAATGATTTGCCCAAGGCCATATAGGAATTATATAGGAGAGCAAGGGTTTGAGCTTAGATTGTCTTTTCAAATCCAGTACTTTCCACCACACAACACTCAAACTCCTTAATTTGAAATTTAAGACTGTCTACCATCTGACACTGGCCTTACATCCCAACCTTTCCCTGCAACTCCCTCTCCTCTCCCCCATAAACCTTCTGCATAAGATCTTAGCTCTAAAGTTGGAAGGGCAACCACAACTTTATCTTTGCTGCTGAGTTTACAGGTTTCTGATGCCCTTAGAATTATTAAGTGGCTTAGAAACAAGGACACCTATTGCCTATTTAGTGGGGAATAGTTAGTTAAAACAGGAAGCTAGTAGATGGCAAACTCTTCCTCTCTGGAGGGTTATATTTCAGGTAAGTTCTTCTGAAGCCCTGCCCCCTCCCTTCCCTAAGGTGTGTTTTGGATCATTTGCTCACTGTATTAAAATGACTAGTTACTACTGTAAGCACCTATTATTTGCAGCACACTCTGCCATGCACTAGGGATCCAAACCAAAATGTATTCCCTGTCCTCAAGGAGCTTACATTCAACATTCTTTGTGCATCCCAGCATTGAGTCCTTGTCTCTGTGTATGCCTTCCTCCCATAACTAAGCCCAAAGGGGTGCCAGGTTGTCACAGAACCACAGAATTTTGGAATTCAAAGGGACATGCACGTTGCCAACACCAGAAAATCCTCTTCTTTAGAGCACACAAGTATTTGTGTGTGTGTGTGTGTGTGTGTGTGTGTGAAAAGTCAATAAAAATGAGTCATTGTGTAAGCTCCAAGCCTCTGGTGGACCGTAATACCCAAGAAGGTGCAATTCTTAACCCTTTCTGAGGGGACACAAATGTTTTGTTGGGGCAGTACACTTTCACATTTCTCACCATCCTCCAAGGCCTGGGTCCAGCTTCACCTTCTCCACCAAGCCTTTGCTGGTCACCAAATTCTGAGTTGGTCTCTTGGTCATTGGTGTTTCAAAAGCATTCACAGAATCTCAGAGTTCAAAGCAGGGGCATTCCGGAACAAAACAAGCCACAAAGCAGTCTTTCAAATACTCAAAGCCAGCCAGCATATCCTCCTGAGTCCTCTCTTCTCCAAGTTAAACATCTTCAGTTCTTTTAACAGATCCTAGTAGGGTATGAATTTGAAGCTCTTCACTGTCCTGAATACTTTCTTCTGAATACCTTTCAACTTATCAATTACATTCCTAAAAGGTAACCCCCTGACTTGAGCACTAATCCGTATGTGGTCTGATCAGGTCAGAGTAGAGCAGAATGATTGTGCCCCCTTCCACCTAGCCCCTGCCCTGGACACTATGCCTATCTAAATGCACCCTAAAGATTGCTTGGCTTTCTCTGCTACCACAAAACAGCGTTGAATCAATTTGATTGATTTGTTTTGAGTGGTTTCCATCCACTCAAACCCCCAGATCTTTTTTCATTGTCTGTATCACTCATTTGACTTTGACATGTACGTCTTCCTGCTTTGGTTGTTAGTTGCCTTCGCATGTGCATTTGCCCTGTCTCCCCAGCTTGACTGTAAGCTTCCACTGGATGGAAACCCAGGTTCTTCCTATACTACTTCATATCTCCCACCTTGGTATCAGCCCCAATGTCTGGTACAAATGGGACAGTGCAGAATGAAAGGGCACTTAGGAGAATTCAGTTCTTATCTGCCACTAACTCACTGTGATCTTGGGGAGTTTCTTTACCTCTCTAGACTTCAGGTTCCTCATCTATAAAATGAAATGGTTGGATTAGGAGATTTCTTCCAGCTCTGACACCCTGTGGCTCTTTATTCAGTAAATGTGTTGATGGGCTGATCTCTTTCCAATGACAATGACCTAGGGAAAATGCTGCCCCCTCACTGCTTTAAGGCTAGCCTCTACAACCAGGCAGCCCTCTCCTTAACACAGCCCTGCAAGTCACCAGATCGCTTATGGACAACCAGGTGGCACACTGGAGAGGCACTGGATTTGGAGTCAGGAAGACCTCAGTTCAAATCCTGAGATTCTAGACCAGTCACTTAACCTCCATCTGCCTCTGTTTCTTCATTTATAAAATGGGGGTAATATTAGCACCCATTGACAGGGTTGTTGTGAGGATTAGATGGGATGACATATATAAAATGCTTAGCAAACTTTAAAGCAGTATATAAATGCTAGCTATTTTCTTGCAGAATTTCACAATAGCAGGGGTGTGCTTCAGCTCCCACTGCTCCCCTTGGTGACACCCTTTTTCACCAGAAGTTCTTTTCTTTTCTTGGTCCAACTCACCTCTGTCCTGACAGAGTGTAAGTGCATTTCAAGATGCTATTACTTCTTATACAACCTTTCACTTTGAATAAGAAAACAACTACCTTCCTTTGCTAATGAATGCAGAGCCTGTGGCCTTAAAGATGGTGGTGAATGCGACTGGTGAAAGTCATTGACTCCAAACTACCTATTTCTTTACTTGATGACTTTTTTTTGTCAATGACCCTATGATTTCAGCAAGTTCCTCAGACTCTTTTTTAAATTGAAACTTATTTTCGCTGGCAGTTTGTTAGCCCTTTCTGGGGCGTTTTGCTTGAAAAGAAGAATTTGAAGAGAGACATTGTATTTAACCCAAAAGAACAGATATCTAATTGTGGAAGCTCAGGCATGGTAACAACCAGGTGGAAGAGGGTTTGTTTTTCATGGGGAGAAGGTGGTGCTTCTTGGGCTTCTCAAAACTCCTAAAATCCCAGGGATTAGGCCAGGGGTGGGGAACCTTAGATCATGTGTGACCTTAAGGCTGAAGGTTCCCCACCCCTGGTTTAGGCAGACCCAGGTTCTTCTCAGATACTCAAAGCTACTTTGGCTCTGCTCCAAAGCCTCTGCAGAGCCCCCTAAAGGGAATCTGGCTTAGTAAGTAGACTCCTAGGGCTTCCCCATCACACACACAATTAAGGGAGGTCACCTTGGAGCCTGGGGCAAAGCGGTGCCCACCTCTCAGAGTTCTACCTGTTTCCTTGCCATGCTTCATAAAAGGTCATTGCACCTGGAGAGAGAATTTTCTAATTTTTAATGAGGAGAACGAGGCCTTTTAGTCACCTTGTTGCTAACATATATCCTCTAATCCCCAATTAAGGCTGGGACCTTAGCTGTATCCGGCATCTGGTTCCCAGTTGGAACAGTAATTGCTGCTTCTTTCCTTCCCTCCCTCCTACTCTGGTGGGAGGGGATTCTTGAAACCTGGCCAAGGCAACTCTGGCTGAGTTCTCAGGACTTCCTTGCAGATAGGTTCAGATTAGCTGTTAGACTACTGCTTTTTTATTTTTTAAACCAGTCCTCATGGTTTTCTCTCTTTCTTCCTAGCCCTGCTCATTGAACTGTTTCATCCCTTCCTTGCCCCAGTACCTTCAGAATGACGGCCCCAGAAGACTGTGGCCAGATAGAAAGTAGAAGGTTAACATGGGATTATATTGTCCTCTATGATTCAAACTTCACCTAAGGAGCCCCAATCTGATGATGGATGGAAAGGCCCTCAGAGGCAATCTAGTCCAAATAACAGCCCAAAAGGAATCCCCACTACAACCTACCTGATAAGTGGTCGTTCAACTTCTGCATGAAGACCCTCAATCCCTACCTCCTGAGGACCATTTCACCTCCAGGTACTGAACCTGTGAGAGAGAACTCCGGGGCAAGGAATTGAATTCTACCAATTTGAATCAGCTCCTTCTTTGCAATGGCAGAATGTTAGAGAGTTTCCTAAAGGCCTTGAAAGGTCAAGCCTTACATCCATTTTGTGTCAGAGCTAGGATCTGGCCTAAAATGAATTCTCATTGGTATAGAGCAGAGGTGGGGAACATCCAGCCTCGAGGCCATATGTGGCCCTCTAGGTCCTCAAGTGCAGCCCTTTGGCTGCTAAAGGATTTGTTCTGTGAAGTTTGAATTCAGCCAAAGGGCTGCACTTGGGGACCTAGAAGGCGAAGTGTGGGCTCGAGGTTGCAGGTTCCCCACCCCTGGTATAGAAGGTGAACTCCAATTAAATGAGTGCCCCCAAACAAAGGACTTGCGTGTGTGTGTGTGTGTGTGTGTGTGTGTGTGTGTAGTTTGTATAAACATGCTGATTTAGCATGTAACTATGTTTATGCATGCATGTGTGCACATATGGATATGGTATGTGACCTTGTGTGCTTTTTTGGCATATATTGGGATATAGTATGTGTGCATTTATATGTAGTATGTTTATTGAGTTTATTGAATGACCGTTTTCATGTATGTGAGATAAGTGGGTATGGTGTGTGAACATATCTGCAAAGTAATATGGTAAAGTCTGCTTGTGCGTATAATATATGTATACCTATGGGTGTAGTATTTGGGCATGTGTGTAGATATGGGTATGGAATGTAACTGTGTACATTTCATAAAATCCTAGATTTAGAACTGGAAGGAACCTTAGACCCCATGGAGTACAATATCCTCATTTTGCAGGTAAGGAAAATAAAGGAGATAAAGGTTAAATGATTTCCTTCAGGTCTCATACCTAACTGAAGCAGGATTTGAACTTGGGTTTTTCTGACTCCAGGTCCAGCACTCCATCCACTGTGCCACCTTGCTGCCTCAAATTTGTATATGTACATGTGATTGTGATTGTATGTGAATGTATGTGTGTGTATGAGTTTGTGTGTTGTTGTTTGTCCTTTGTTCTCAAAGAGGACTATGACATCAGGAAGATGATGTCATGACTGGCAAGTGAATTGAATTTAAGTGAAGGAGGGCTGTGCAAAGTCACCAGCCTCACTCTCGCCTCTGTAGCCATCTGGGTTCAATGGCAAGATATAGATCAGGAGGATTAGAGATGACCCCAGATGTAGTGGCAGACTGTGGCCTTTTCAAGTTAAGTAAGGTCTTTCCCAGGTCTCAGTTTGGCTGAGGTGATGCCCATTCAGTGATCAAGGCTCAGTAAGAAATGAGTCAAAAAAGCAAAAAACAAAACAGAAAATCAATCTGGGAGGGAGAGACCTTCATTCAGAGTTTCTGGACAAAACAGATGTGTGACTACATATGCAAATGTGTATCTACACTTGGATGTTCACTGTCCTGGCAGGGTCTGAAGAGGAGATGCTACTGTGTGGTCCTGGGCAAGTGTTTTAATATCTCTCGGCACCACTTTTCCCACTTATTGGCCTCTGAGGTCCCTTATCTAGATCTATGAGCCTATGAATGGAGGCAGAAGAGGCAGAAGGATTTGTTATGGCATTGTTGATATTGAATTGTGTTGAATGAAGGAGAAAGACGTACTGTATAGAAATGAACACATGCTGTGCCATCCTTGTGACTCATCTTGGGCATCAGCTTGAAGAACATCTTCATGTTCTGAAAAAATAGTGGACAGAAGATCTCCTGAATATTCATAATCAGCACGGTATAACACTTTAGATGTATAAAGTTAAGCATTTTATTCCATTTTCAGTTCAGTCATTTTTCAGCTGTGTCCAATTCTTCGTGATCCTCTTTTGGATTTTCTTGGCAAAGATACTGGAGTAGTTTGCCATTTCCTTCTCTAGCTCATTTGACAGATGAGGAAACTGAGGAAAACAGGTTAAGTAACTTGCTCAGGGTCACACAATAAGTATCAGAGGCCAGATTTAAACTCAGGAGTCTTCCTGGCTACTTCCAGGCTAGGTACTCTATCTACTGCAACATAATGATTCCATTAAATGACCGCAATAAGCCCGTGTGGGACCACAGAACCACAGGAACCCAGAGCACCACTTAAGCATGAATAATGTTCCCCTCTACAACGCTGACAAGTGTTTGTTCAGCTCCCACCGGCTCACCCCTAGTGGGGGGAAGTTCACTATCTCTAAAAGGCAAGCCAATTCACATGTGCATAGTTCTAATTATTTTTTTTAATTTACAGCATATGCATATTCACTTATTCAATTTATTTATTATTAAAAATATTTACTTTATCCATTAAACCCTTAGATTTTCCTCTCTTCCTAGGTGCTAGTTGGTGCCTTCCTGCCTCATATATAAATAAATATATATATATATGATTGTTTCCCTCAATTCCGTGATAAAACAATTATTTTAACATTTTCTTTTGAATTCCAAATTATATCCCTCCTTCCCTCCCTTCCCCCATCCCTGAGAGTGTGAGCAATTAGATATAGGTTATACATGTGAAATTATGACAAATGTTGCTATATTAGTCATTTTGTACAAGAAGACTCAAATAAAAGAAAAAGAAAGAAAGTGAAAATAGTGTGCTTCAGTCTGTATTCAAACAATATCAGTTCTTTCTCTGGAGGTGGATAGCATGCTTCATCATTAGTCTTTTGGGATTGTCTTGGATCATTGTATTGCTGAGAATAGCTCAATAATTCACAGTTCTTCATCAAACAATATTGCTGTTACTATGTACAACGTTCTCCTGGTTCTGTTCACTTCATTATGCATCAGTTCATGTAAGTTTTTCCAAGCTTTTCTGAAATCATCCTGCTTGTCATTTCTTACAGCACAATAATATGGTTTTAATTCTTAAGAAGATTTTCATTTGGATGTGGTTAAGGGGGTAGGAAAGATAGCTTCTAAAGAAATTGTGAAGTAATTAGGGGTTGAGCCATAGTTTCAATCCACGGGGTGGGATAGATAAGTGAGAGGGCAAGGGTAATGAGGAAGTGTGCCTCTTATATTCCCTACATATTAAAAAATAAGAGTGATAATATTATTATAGCTGAGTCTTCATTTGTTGATATGGGATCTGCTTTGAATTTCAAGAATCATCAGCCCTTAAGCTTATCAATACCAGAAAAGGATATCTAGTATTAAGCAGTGGCCTAGAGTAGCATTTGCTTTGCTTCATGTATTCAAATTCAAAGCATTTTCTAATTGCAATAACAGTTGACAACTATGCTCAAAGGGCTATAAAATTGTGCAGACCCCTTGATCCAGCAATACCATTGCTAGGTCTGTATCCCAAATAGATTTTTTTAAAAGGGAAAAGAATCAATTTGTACAAAAATATTTATAGCAGCTTTTTGTAGTGGCAAAAATTGGACATTGATGCCCATCAATTAGGGAATGAAATTGTAGTATATGATTGTAATAGGATACCATTTTGCTTTAAGAAATGATGAGCAGGATGCTTTCAGAAAAACTTGGAAAGACTTACATGAACTGATGCACAGTGAAATGAGCAGAACCAGAAGGATATTGTCCGTAGTAATAACATTATTGTGCAATGAACAACTATGAATGACCTAGCTCTTCTTGGCAATACAATGATCCAAGACAATCCCAAAGGACTCATGATGAAAAATGCTATCCACCTCCAGAGAAAGAACTGATGGCATCTAAATACAAACTAAAGCATACTATTTTTCATTTTCCTTCCTTCTTTCATTTCTTTTTTTTTTGGTTCAAGTTTTCTTCCACAAAATAACTAATATGGAAATATGTTTTACATGATTGCACATGGATAACTTTTATCATTTGCTTACTGTCTCAGAAAGGCAGGAAGGGAGGGAGGAAAGGATAGAATTTGGAACTCAGGATTTATAAAACAAATGTTAAAAATTGTTTTTACATGTAATTGGGGAAAAATAACATATTATTTGAGAATAACAGTTGGCATGTTATCTGCTCTGTGTCTGCCAGGGATAAGGAGTCAGAGTAGGCACACTTTGAAGGTCTCCAGAAGATTAAGAAAATGGGGTACTACCTTGACACCTCACAAGGACTAAGATTGAAGCCCTCTCCAATATGTGGTCCTCTTGGCTACTGTCACCCTCCCACTGCCACAGTGGTATCTGTGTTACTCTCCATCTCCAGACAACCCCTGTAGTTGAAAGCCATCATTGCAGAGAAAAGAGGAAACAGTGCTGCCACTGACTGTTCTCCTGGCCTATGTCAGAGCTCTAGACCCTCATTGGGATTGCGAAAGAGATGGATGATGACTTTGGAGTGGCTGTGTCTGATCCAGGACTACGGGCACCTCTCCCATGTAGCCCTTTCCTCCACTCTTATTAATGGCCCTCTGGTCCCAGAACTATCCCTTTATCTACAAGGATTGTGATGGAGAGGGACATAAGAATGAAAGTTTTCCATTGCCCAGAATTCGCAGTCTCCTTCACCACACGATCTTCCCCGAAGACATTACCATCAACCCTCCTACGCCCTGCCACAATCAATTGAGGACTCCAACCAAGAACATATACTTTTTGAGAACAAAGGCTGTCCCTAATTTCTGGCTTTTTATCCTGAGCACAGTACTCTACATATATAAATCAATCAACAGGCATTTATTAAGCTCTGACTATGTGTCTGGCACATTGCTTTTACTGAGGGGGAGTGGAAACAAGGACAAAAATGAAATAGTCCCTGAACTCAAGGAACTTATGTTCTAATCCATAGTATCAATATGCACTTATATAAGTATGTTAACATATTCACAGTAAAATGCAAAGTAGTTTAGGAAGAAAGCGCGCTAGCAGCTGTGGGGTAAGATCAGGAAAGGATTCATGTAGAAGGTGGTGATTAAGTTGAGTCATGAAGGAAGTAAGGGAATCTTTGAGGTGCATAAGAAGAGGGAATATACTCTAGGTAAAGGAGCTGGCTATCCCTAGAGTGGTCTCACTTTCCTCCCTTACCAGTCTTGACATTATAGTTAACCAGCTCAAGAGCTTGGCTCTTCCAGGGGCAGCTGCTCAGGGTTATATTTGAAAATGCATTCATTAGAGGTAACATATGCAAAAGAGGAAGTCCCAAAAGGTGCTTTCATCTTAAAAAGAGAAGTCAGGGTTTTAAACATGCCAGGTGCTCACTATCCCCCTTCCAAAAAGAGATCTTGTGATCTTATTGCCTCGCTTTGTAATTGTTTTGTGTTCCAATAAGGTGTGACTTGATGTGAAAAAAAGGTTGACCAGCTCAACTGTGCCTTGTCCTCCATTTTTTATTTCCTTTTTTCCTTATCTTTGCTTTTTATGATCTTCTGTCCCAGTCTGCTCCAACAAGTTTGATAGTGGGACCTTCCCACAAGAGATCAGGAATGCACAGAATAATGGGTTTTTATTATGACAAGTTCGAACTCACACAAGGGAAGGACCAAAGCCTAACTTGAAACACTTGGGGACGGGAGCATGGGGATAGCGGCAATAATGCAATTATATGTAGTACGGTCTGTCCCCCCCATATAGCATGGAGGCGTCATGGGGCGAAGGGAGTCCTACTCAGTTTTCATAACTGCTGAAAGGACTGGTAGATATGATTGTTAAGTCACTGTCAGTGATCTTTGTTAGGATCATGGAGAACAGCTCTACAAGTGATTTTTGTAAGATCATGGCAGCTGGGATTGATCCATTCTGCTTGAACTTTGAACATGGAGTCAGGAAAGACTCAAACTTCTAGGGTAAGGGTTGATAACCTGGAATCCATAGACTCCCAAGGGGTCTAAAGATAATTTTTAGAGAGTTTGTGAACTTGGATGGAAAAAATTACATATTTATTTCAGTATGATTGGTTCCTTTTGTAAACTTTTGTATCTTATTTATTTGAAACATTATTCTGAGAATAAGTCCATGGGCTTCACCAGACTGCCAAAGGGGTCTAGGATGCAGAAAAAGTTAAGAACTTCTGCTTTAGGGAGTACCCTGAGATCTATAGTAAAGGTTAGAGTTAGAAATTTAATATCTTTATTAATGGTTTGGATAAAGGTAGAGAAGGAATGCTTATCACATTTATAAATGATTGTCCTAGCTGGATATTGCAGCAAGCATGTCAGATAACATAGTCAGGATCCAAAAGAATTCTAGAGGGCAGATCATTAGAATGAACTGAATAAGATGAAATTTATTTGGGAATAAATGCAAAGTCTTATACTTAGATTAAAAAAAAATCAACCTCACAAGTATAAGATGGTAGAGGCATGGCTAAATATTTTGAGAAAGATCCAAGAGTTTTAGTGGACCCCAAGTAAAATACGAATCAACTCTGATATGGCAGCCAAAAAAGGGGGAGATTATATACTCCATTTACCAAAAAAGCATGGTATACAGGAACAGGAAAGTACCAGCCTTGCTTTTAGTGGCTACTGTTGTTCAGTCATTTTACAGTCATGACTGACTCATAACTTCATTTGGGGTTTTCTTGGCAAAGACACTGGGATGCTTTGCCATGTCCTTCTCCAGCTCATTTTTACAGATGAGGAAACTGAGGCAAACAAGGTTAATTAACTTGCTCAGACCACACAACTAGTAAGTGTCTAAGGCCAGATTTTAACTCATGAGGATGAGTCTTCCTGACTCCAGGCCCAGCACTCTATCCACTGTGCCATCTAGCTTCCCAGTAGCTGCTGTAGTCTTCCTTAATTGGACCACATCTCATTATGTTTAGTTCTAGAAACCACATTTTAGGAAGATTTTTATAAACTAGATATATCCAGAGAACAACAGCCAACATCATAACAACAACAATTCTGCAACTTAATGTTTAGGAGGCATTTTACATGTATTATCCTATTTGATCCCCATGACAAACCTGGTGATATTGTCATCTCCACTTTTTGAATGAGAAAACTGAGACTGAGTTGAGGTTAAGTAATTTATCCAGGGTTACAAAGATGAGATGGAGGCAGGATTTGTACTCAGGTCATCTTGACTTCAAGTCTAGTGCTCTATATATTATGCCAGGCTGTATAAATGCTCTTGAGATTATTCTGTATTATAATCAATTGAAGGAATTGGCTGGGGACATTTAACTCAGAGAAGAGAAATTTTGGTGGGCGAACATAACATCCTAGATTGAAAAAAACTGGAAGGGACCTCAGTGGTTATCTAGCCCAACCCTTTCATTTTACAGATGAGGAAACTGAAGTCTGGACAGGCTAATTGACTTGCCCAATATCACATGTGTAGTGAATGACAGAATCAAGACCTGAACCTAGGTCAACTGACTCTGACGCTAGTGCATGTAGTAGCCTTCTTCGAGTGTTTGAAGGGATGTCAGGTGGAGGAAAGATTAGATTTGTTTGGTGTGAAACCAGAGGACAAAACCAATGGATGCAAGTTAAAAAGCAACAGGCTCAGGTTTGCTATAAGGGAAAAGCCCCAACAATCTGAATCAGCCAAAAATGGAATAGGCTGTCTCAAGAGACTGCCTTCCCCTCACTGAAGGTCTTCAAGCAAGGGCTGACTGACCACTTGTCAGGGTTGTTGTGGACAGGATTGCTGTTCAGGCAAAGGCTAGATGAAAGGACCTCTGAGATATCTTCAAAGTCTGCATTTCCATAATTCTGTGATTTCATGGTTCAATTCATGACTTCTTTTAATTTAGTAGTTGAATACTTTTTTCCTCCTCCTAGATAGTCTCAGATCTTGGTTTCCATGACTATTATCTGTCCTCTCACCCAATGCCTCAATTTCCTTTGCTGAGCCATTGCCAGTCACCTTGACTTTTTTGTCTTGCTAATGGACTCTGATGACTGAAGAAGACAGTGGGGCCAATGCCTTTGTGCAGCTCTGCCTCACTTAAATCCAATTCATGCGCAAGTCAAGACATGACCCTCATGATGTCATTGGTCCTCTTTAAGAACAAAGGATGAACAACAACAACAACAATTTCCTTTACTGAATAACTGTCTACCTCCTACCCCCTAAGTGTGGATGTCTCCTAAGATTTTCTTATGCCCTCTTCCCTTCTCTCTACACTCTTCTCTTGGAGATCTCATTGACTTTGCAAATGATTTCAAGTCTATATATCTGATCTTAATTGTACTGTCCTGAACTCCAGTCATTCATTTGTGACTGCCTGCTGGACATGTCCCCTTTGATGTCCTGCTGGTATCTCAACTTTAACAAGTCTACAACTGAACCTATCATTCCCCCTTTGAGAACCTTACCTATTTGTTTTGAGGTTGCCACCATTTTCCCTGTCACCTTGGTTTGTAGAAACAGGGTCATCTTTGACTCTTCCCTCTCACTCACATCCCATATCCAATTATTTGTTAAATTCTGTCAATTCTGCCTCTACAAAATCTCTCATATTTGCCTACTTTCCATTTGTATAGCAACAACCTCAGTAAGGTGCTCATTATCTCTTGCCACCTAATAGCTCCTGAGGGGTCTCCTTGCTTCCAATTTCTCTTGTCTTCAATCTATCCTTCACACAGCTGCCAAAAATAATCTTCCTAAGACACAGATCCAACCACATTATTCCTTCTGTCATTATTCCTTATTGCCTGCATCCAGGCTACAAAATAAACTCCTTCACAAAGTACTCATGATGTTCCATGGTCCAGCTCCACCCAAACTTTCCACCTTTCTTCCATATCACCCTCCTTCTGTCTTCTAGCCAAATTGAACTCAATATTTTACCACCTACCCTTTTGCATCCATATAAGGCATCCCCCAAGCCTGGATTATACTCTGCTCTCATTTCCCCTTTTCAGAATCTTTATTTTCCATCAAGGTGCTTTCTCCTTCACAAAACCTTCCCTAGTCTCCCATTTGGTAGTGCTCAATCTCTTCTCCAATCCACTCTTAATACAAAGCCACAGAACATTCATATTGAATGGGACCTTCAAAATCATCTCATGTCTCAGTTAGTCCAATTCCTCTCATGGTTTAAGCCTAGCCAAAACCTGCTGTTCTGCAGTGAAAACTCATAGGATTATAGGTTTACAATACTGCTTCTGGTTTTATTCTTTTGGGGCCAAGCAGAATGAAGCTAATTCCTCTTTCTATATTCTCTTCTCCAGATTAAACATCCCTCATTCTTTCAACAGATCTGTGTCTGGCATGGTCTTCAGTCCCCTTACTGTCATGGTCACTCTCCTCTAAATACTCTTCAGCTTATCATTATCTGTCTTAAAATGGGGAGCCCAGACCTGAACTTGACATTGCAGGTATGGTCTGATTGGGGCAGAGGACAGTGTTGTGTGTTTCCTCCTCCTGATTGTTGTCTAAGATGATGGTCAATGATAATGTTGATGAATGATAATGGTTTAAATTTCAGGTGATGGCCCGGTCCTCTCATTGTGAGGGTTACACTAATAAGTCAGAGCCACGGCATTTGTGTGTGTGGATATGTGCATGTGTGCATCTGCACATCCGTATCTATTCTCCCCATGTCATTACAAGAGGGAGCAATGAATGAGGCCTCAAGAAGCCTTATTTATGCCCATCTCTGCTACTAACTTGCCATGTGACCTTCAACAAGTTGTCTAATTTCTCTGGGCTTCTGTTTCTCAACATCTAAAATGAAGATGATGGTACCTGCACTGTCCACCTCACAGGGAAGGATATAAAGGATGTGAAAGTGCTTTGAAAATTATAACAGTCATACAACTGTGTAGGATGAAAAGAAAATGAATTAGTCACCCCACAAGCATTTTTAAGTGCTTAGTACATACAAGACACTGTGCTAACTGTTGGGGATACAAAGAAAGGCAGAAACAGTCCCTGCCCTCAAGGGTCTCATAGTCTAATGAAGGCCTGCACAATCTGTGGCCCACCAAAGGATTTCAGGCGGCCCACAAAAAATGTAGAGGAAAATATCCTGTTCTAATGGGAGAGAAACTATGTAAATAATTAGGTACATGCAAGAATTATACAGAATAGATGAAGGTAATCTGAAAGGGGAAGACATTAGCAGCTCACACTAAATGATGGGACAGGCTTCAGACAGGTCTAAGAAGGTTCCGAAGGTCAAATTAGAGTTAAAATGAAGGATCACAACCTCTTAGCAGCACCTTTAGTTTATACTTGCCCACTATTGGCAAAATAAACAACGTTCCCAGGGGAATGAGAGACAGCTCCTCCCGCAAGCTCTTCCTCCCACCCCCATCTCCCCCTCCTTCCCTCCCTTGGAGGAGAAGCTGATAATTGCCCGGAAGTATGAAGCTGATCTCCTCTCCCTCATTTCTAATCTGCAGGCGGCTGTGCCTACTGCCCAGTTGTCAGCACATTTCACGGATGGAGAATGAAGTTCCTGAGAGGAAAGGAGAGATGGAAAAAGGGAAAAACCCAAACCAAAATGGAAATTGATGATTAATTCACAGCACAATACAGTAATAGTCCAGGCTGGCAGGGCCCAGGGTCCAAAGAGTTGGCTATGCCATTTAACCTGAAAGCACCCAGGCGATCAGATAGCAAATAGAGAAAATTAGGGACAAAAATGAGGGGGAGGGGAAACATACATATTCTCACTCCACCCCATCACTCCATTATGTAAACCCATCAATCAGCACACTAAGGTCATCACTGAACCATTTCTTCCTATTAATCCAGTACTCTCAACCTGGGAAACAGAATGAGTCAGAATTACTTCTCATCAGGGGAGGAATCTCACAGCATCTGCATAGGATTGAGAAGTCATTAGTCAGCATGCAGTACCGAAGCTGTCCAGATCAGGGTGGGGGGAATGGGGAAACGACAGAAATGAAATCCTTCAATGACAAAAAAATCTTAGATTAGATAATAAATTATGGAAAGTAGTTTTTTTTTAAAAAAAACTAAATGCATTTGAGTTTATATTTTGTAGTTGGAAGAATGGTTGTTGATATGGGGAAAAGAAAAAAAGAATATAAAACTGTATAAATTTGAGTATCTTGTAGGTATTTGAATTTACCTTTGAGTAAATGATAGATGGAAATATTGCATATGCAGGCTCTCTCTATACTCTTGCTACCTAGCATAGATAACTCAGGATACTTCCTACACTCCCACCCCAAATATAAGTTCTTCTAAGCTTTGATTTAATTGAATAGGTATTTACCACATACTATTTGCTAACCTCTGAGTGCAGTGGAGGGTATGAAGTATAAAATGGGATCCCTTCCCACAAATAGTTTATAATCTAATTGGAAAGACAAGATACATGCACACAAAACAGTTAAATAATAATACAGAGTCAGGAAGACCTGAGTTCAAATTCTGCTTCAAGCACTTACAAGTAGCTGTGTGGTCTTGGGTAAGTCACCCTCTTTGGGTCTCGGTTTCCTTATCTGTAAAAGGGAGTTGGATTTGATGACCTCTAATATTTCTTCCAGCTCTCAATCTGTGATCTTGTGATGAAGTGCATGGGTCTTTCTTTCTACGTACTCTTTCTTTGCTTTTACTTCCTAGAATCCTTAGCTTTTTCCTTTGATGCTCAGTTCAGGTGGCACCTCCTCTCCTTCACATAACCTGGCATTTATGGATCTGGATACATGTTGTATCCCTCCTGTAGAATGTAAACTTCGTAAGGGTAGGGATTATTTTTATTTACTGACACAGTGTTGAGCCCTTTGTAAGCATTTGATGTTTCTTCAATTGAAATGCATTGATTTGAAAGAGATGTTTAAATAGCAAATATTATTGGAATTCAGAGAAATTAGTGATCAGGGGAAGAAGGAGAAATTAAGAAGGCCCAATTGAAAGAGGCAAGATGATTTAGGCCTTGAAGGTCAAGTAAGATTTGGATAGGAGAGAAAAGATGGGGAGGATAGTTATTCTGAATGGTGAAGTGTTGTGGGGTACAGAGAGCAGCATACAGTCTCCACCCTAATACTATACATCTGCTCCTGGCCAGAGATAGCTCTGAAAGTGCTTTGTATATAATGAATTTCTTCCCTTACCCAAAGGCAATTCATGCTTATTTTAATCAAGTTGGCATAATGGAAAGAGCAATGGATTGGAATCAGGTAAACTGAAGCATAGTTCTAGCTTTGCCTCTACACGCTTTGTGACCTTGGGCAACTACCTTGATCTTTCTGTGGCTCAGTTTCCTCATCTATAAAATGTGGGGGGTTGAACTAGATGATCTCTGAAGTCTTTTGCAGCTCCGACATTCTATGAGTCTAAAACATTTGAAATTTCCTATTAGTCATCAACTGAAGAGAGAGCTATGCCTAGCAGCTTTCCTCTCTGGCCCCTAAGCTTTTCCTTTAACCCTAATAACCCTCCTTATTATCTAAAGCTGTTTTATTTATCATCATCATCATCATCATCATCATCATCGCTATTATAATAGCTGTTATTTTATATTGCTATTTACCAAACCCTATGCTGAATTATCTCCAAGAAAAAGCCATCATTCGGCAATGGACCAGAAATTGACTGGTTCTTTCCAGAAACAAATGAGGCTTAAATAAATTCATCTTTGTTATCTGTCTCTTCCTCTTTCCTCACCTCCACACCCAAGAACCCTGGCAAATCTCTTTGTCCTTATAATTTCCTGAAGTGAGCTGGCACTTTGGACTAGAGTCTTAGACCTCTGATAATTTCCTGTGTGGATACCTTGTGACACTATTCTGCCCCTTTCCAAGTTCCCCTACCTATCACCCAGAAGGGGCTAGGAGTCACTTTGCTTTATGTCCTTTTTCCAAATCCTCCTCTCTATCTCTTCTCTCAGGCCTTCCAGATTAGAAGCCACCTCCTCTGTGTTTCATCACTTCCCCAACTGACTCAGTGCCTTAGGGAGTTTGCAAGTAGCAAAAAAATCGAATGAGAAAAAATCCAAAGATCCAAGTCCTTGACAAAACCAGGAGGTATGGAACAAACATTAGGATGAGGTGAGGAGAAGAGGAAAGAAGACATAGATCCCACTGGATCAGAGCATCATAGATTTAGAACTGGAAGGGATTTTAGGGGGTCATATAATCCAACTCTGTCATGTAGCAGGTGAGGAAATTGATGTCCATAGAGTGATTTGCCCAAGGTTGTCCAAATATTAAGAGGCAGAAGCAGGACTGAATTTAGGTCTTCTGACTCCAGTTCAGCATTCTTTCCACTCTACCTTCCTGCTAGACTCCAGAACCAAGAACCTGACTTGGGTCTTATAAGAGATAGTTGACAAGGAATCTGTAATTTTATACATGCATTAGAAACATGAACTGGGAAGTTGAACCCTCTGAGTCATCCTTAAGATGGTGCTGATTGGCCTGTTCCATGGAGTTACCTTGAGCTAATGAGACCAGGAAATACCCAGGAAGGAGGAGGATGCCTACCTCAAGACCCCCATCTTTTCCTCCTTTCCTCCCTTCTCCTCCAGTGAAGGATTAAAAACCAGAAAGGTCAAAAAATTTTACATAAGACTGTAAACTAAGAGTTGGGGGGAAGCAGCTGAAAAGCATGTCCTCAGCAGTTTAGGAGTCTCATAATCGATTGGATTTGGAATTTCACTGGGATTTTGCTTAGAGGGGCTGTGTGGGCTTCAGCTGAAGAAAGTCAGAGGATCCAAGAATTTTGGAAGCTTAGGGTTGGACGGGATCTTATATGCCATCTGGTCCAACCTCACTTTATAGAGGAGGAAACGGAGACCTGAGGAAGGGGAGCAGCTTGCCTTCATGGTCCTTGTTTAATTGTATAGCAGCAAACCAGCTTTGCAAACAACATATTGCATAGCACTGCTCCCCAAATAATATCATTATAGTTGGGTCCAAAAAATAGCATCACATGTACCCGATGGGAAGGCACCGCTAAGTGACAGTGCACCTGAAAAAGACTCAAGGATTGTAGGAGGCTCCATACTAATGTGTTTCAATAGTGTGATGTGGCAGCAGAAAAAATGAGTGAAATCTTAAGTTACTTGAAGAAAGGCATTACATCCAGAAACTAGGAGGCGACAGACCTCTGTACTCTGCCCAGGTCAGGCCATTTCTGATTCCATTGTCAAGTCATTTAACCTCTCTGGGCTTCAGTTTCTTCTATCTGCCAAATGAGGGGATTGGACTATATTACTTCTGAGGCCTCTTCCAGGTCTAAATCCATGATTGTATTTAATTATGGACGCTGAATTTTAAGGGAAACGTTGATAAGCTGAAGAGCGTTCCAGAAAAGGGAAACTGGGATGGTGGGAGGTCTCTAGATATGGTTGAAGAAATTGGGAAATGTGTAACCTGGAGAAAAGGTATCTTAGGAGGGACATAATAGCTGTCTTCAAATATTTGAAAGGCTATCATAGGAAGAGAGATCATACAGGTTCTTCTCAGGCCCTGAAGGTAGAACTTAGAGCAATGGGGAAACCATGAAGAAGCAATTTAGGTTTGATATAAGTAAAAACTTCCTAATTAATTACAGCTCTGCAAAAGTGGAGATGAACTTGGGAAGTTGTATTATCCCTCCCATTAGAGGTCATCAAACAAATAAGAGAACCATAGGTTGAAGATGTTGAAGAGGTATGGATTAGATTAGATGAACCCCAAGACCTCCCAAGATCCAGGAACCAAATTTCATTTTCTCCATGAACACACACTCCTCCTGCTTACACACTGATCCCTTTAATTGGTAGAAAGCAGAGAAGGGAGACAGCATGCTACAGTGGAAACAATACTGACTCTGGTACTTTAGGTTTAAATTCCATCTTCAAACACTTACTACTTGTGTGTTCTTGAACAAGTCGTTTAACCTCAGTTTCCTCATCTGTAAAATGGGGGGAGAGGATTGGCCTCTTAGGTTCTTTCTATCTCTAAAACTAGGGCCCTATGATCTGGCCCATCAGAAAAAAGCTACAGGGCCCTGGGGAAGTATTTTTTCAACTTTACATCCATCTATAACCTTGACTCATCTCTTATCTATCTCTTAAGTTTAGGGATAGTTATTTAAAATTGTGATTGCCTTGGCACAGGGAATTCCTGAATGAGGAAAATCCTGTTGCCAATGCTGATTGGCACCTTCTCTGCAACTGTAATCTTAGAAAGTTGCCTAGAGCACTGGGAGGGTAAGTAGCTGGCCCAGGTTCACACAGCCAGTAAATAGCAGGCTTTAAACCCAGCTCTTTCTGACTCTAAGGTCAAATTTCAATGCACTACGTTCCCTATCCACGTTGCCTCTGAATTTTAAGTTTAACAGTCCAAATTTTGGCTACCCAGAGTGTATGGATAACATTGATTCCATGGGATTAACTGATCCCTATATTGTTGTTTTGTTTTCATGGGTCCAGTTAATAGTGTTAAATGGGTATAGATATGCCCGTACAAGTCTGTTACAAGTGTGAGGCTGAGATTCCTACCTTCGATTTATCTATGTTCTAATAAACTCTAAGATTCAGGTGTTTCCCTAAGACTATAACTCTGTAATTCACAAGTTACTGTTCTCAAATAGACAACCATCGTACAGTCTCCTGAGTTGGCAACAAGGGTGTCGTGTGTGTTGGTGAGAGAGGCAAAAAATGGTTAGTGTCAGGCTTGGGACCTGGAAAACGAATTATTCCAAGCATGATTCTGAACCCTACATTGCTGCTCAGAGTTTTAGGGGGAATGTAGTTCAGTGCTCGGGTTTGGGTATTTCTATTAAACCTTAGAGTCACCCTCAACTCCTCATTCTCACTCACTCGCTCCATATTCAATCAACTACCTCTCTCTCATCTGCTTCATCTCTAGTTACATGGCCACCACTCTTATTCAAGTCTTCATCATTTCTTACCTGGATGTCTATAAAGCCTCCTACTTGATATCCTTGAATCCAGAATTTCCTATTCCAATCCCATCCCCATATAGATGCCAAATTGATATTCTTAAAGTACAGGTCTGATCATGTCATTTCCATGTTCAAGAAGCTTCAGTAACTCCCTTTCGCTTTTAGAAATAAATACAAATTACTATATTTGGCATCCAAATCCCTTCACAGTTTTGCTCTAGCCCAGTGGGGTCAAACTTAAAGAGCCACCAAACCATACAGAAGGATCCCTGTGTACTGCATATTGACAAAGGAAAACCACACATTAACATTATCTATGTTTTATTGTATTTATACTTATTTTATTCAACATTTCCCAATTACATTTCACTCTGCTTTGGCCACATTGGGGAGTGTTGTGAGACACATGCTGCCCACTTATCACGTATTTGACACCTCTGCCCTAGCCTATGTTTCCAAACTGATGTCACATAACTCTCTTCCCTATATCCTTGGAATCCCTAGTTCTCTCCAAAGCTCAGTTCAATTTCTATCTCTTACATGAAGCCCTTCCGGATCCACCTCAATTGTTAGTGCCCTTCAAATTACTTTGTATTTACTTATCTATGTATGTGTTATTTCTCTTAGTAGAACAGAAGCTCTTTGATAGTATGAACTGTTTTGTTTTTGTTTGCCCAGTGCCTAACTATATTTGGCAAATGGTAGGTACTTAAAACATGCTTGCTGATTTGAATCTATTTGGCAACCAGTTTCTGAAACCGTACTGTTTCTTAGAGCAGAGACTGTGTTTGCTGCAGAGGGGAATCTCTGGGCCTAAGGGTGATCTTATAAACTTAATCATTTTTTATTTACTCTTCTTGGAACTCAGGACTGCCTTCCATTGAGGCAGGTGAGGAGCAGATGGATCATAGATGGGACTATTTTTATACTCACCAGTCCATATAGACTGCATCTTCTAAGGGCCCCACCCTCCCTAAGTATATCCCTTTCTACCATCCAGAAGGCATATGAGTTTGGAACAGACCGTGGGAGATAAGTCATTTTGAGGTTGGAGAGTACAAGTCACGGACACTTGCCCAAAGGTCTTTAAGAAGAACAAGAGCTGAAATTTATTTGGGTCTTAACATTTGCAAGGCATTTTACACAGATCACTTCATTTAAGTCTTTAGATGATCTTATAAGATAGGTACTCCATTTTATAGATTAGGAAACTGAAGCCCAGGCAGTTTGATTAAGTGACAGGGACAGGATTTGAAATAATATTTTACTACTGCCCAATCCAGCACTTTAGTCACTGCACTACAGAAATATTGGGCAGTTTTAGGAATAATTTTGCCTGGAGGCAAAATGATGGAGAAAGCAATGGCCTTTTAAGGTCTCAGCTGTGATGGGAGAGGCTATGTTCGTATAGGGAAACCCAAGCCTGTCCAGGTAAGGCTGTGCAGCTGCCCAAGACTCTGTAGTGCTGAAGTTAAGCAGCTCATTAATCTGTATAGTTCACAAATTGGTAGGGCCCTAAAGCAATTCCTGGGAAGGTAGGAGAAGATGACAATAATGGGTATCTTTAAAAAAAAATGCCATTAATAGCAGGTTTCTGAGGTGCTTCATATCCATTTCTAGCCAGCTCATGCTGTCTTGGTTTTCAGAGTGGCATAAAACAAGGTTGATGCACCGGGGAGGTTGAGAACAAAGACAGTTTTGTCACGTTTGAGTAATGTCGCCATTCAGCACGAACAAAAGCACTGGTTATGCAATACTATGTATGAAATGGGAATGACACACTCTCCCTTAAATTGGTCAAGCTGTAAAGTTACAAATTAGTAAACTAGAAAGGAAATCAGGTACTCCTATGGAAGGGATAGGCATAGGCATAGGATTAAGCCCCAGGTACTCCTGTAGAGGGGATGGGGAATGAGCTGCATAATAATAAAATAACCTATGCTGAAGAGGTAGGATAGGGAAAGGGTCTGGCTGTTCCTCAAGAAAAAGAGAGCATTTTTAGTGATTGAATCACTCCAAAGCATGGGTGACAACAGCTTGATAAAAAGAGCCAGGACTTGAAGCCCAGTGAAGAAGGGTCTAATAGTTATCAAGGCCCAACTTAGGCCAGGTCTCCATGAAGTTTTCCCTTACACTTGTCCCTCTCCCTAACCTTGAAGTGATTTTCTCTTCCTTAAATGTCTAGTTCTGAAATTACATTTGGATATGTAATATTATATGTAATATAATATGTAAAATTACATATTGAATATGTAATATATATGTACATATTACAAATTCTGAAATTACATATTGGATAGAGTCAGACTTGCTGTCAAGAAGTCCTGAGTTCAAATCCTACTTCTGATACAGAATATCTGTGAGTAACAATAATTGCCTAAGTAATTTGACCTCCTAGTGCCCTGGAAAGTCTCTATGATCCTAAGTTGTAGAACCAATGATTGTGTATGTTGTTGACAGCAATGAAATCATAGGTCTATACCAAAAAACTCCGGTAGCACTTTGTTTAACACTTTATTTGTCACTTTCCCTCATATAATAGCTGCCTGTGAACAAGTAAAAATTGTAAGCTCTTTGAGGGAAAGGGCCATATTCCTTTTCATCTTCCTATCTTGAAGAATTTGCACATACGAGGCATTCGATCGATGTTTGTTGAATTGAACCAAGGACTCTCTCTGACAAAGGCAGAGTTATAGGAGATCTTGGAAGTCACATTCGTGATATTACTCTCTAAAGTTAGGATATGTCTGTATATCTGTTAACTTTCCCATGAATTTATTCAAATCCTTAGCTTGTATTTTCATCATGTGCTGGGGCACTAAAGGCAGTATCCTCTATAGGCTGGTGATTGCATTATTTATGTTTACACACAAACCCTAATGGAGTTGCTCTTGAAGCTGGTAGAGGGTGATGTTGGAGGAATCTTTCCTAACTAGCACATGAGCAAGCTAAATAGGACCTTCTATATCTAGCACATCTAGCACAGTGATCTGCACATAGAAGACAAGTAATAAATGTTCATGGAATCAAATTCAATTCTGATCCGGAAGGCAATGGGTCAATTCTAATGAGTTGGGTCATGGAGGTGTCACAGGTCAAAAGTCCAGGGAGAAAGCAACCACAGATTGTTGCACTATCAAGGAAGATACAACAAGGTATGCCTTGTCCCTCTTATTATACTTGTTGTTCTGTTTGGACAGGTCAAAACTTGCATGAGTGGACTTATGGACAGAGGGGACCAACAGTGCAATTTGCTCCATTGAGGCATGAGCAGAAGTATTAGAATCTTATCTTCCTATTGCTCAAGTTAAGACATTCCATTCTACCTGATCTTTACTTCCAAAATATTCAACCAGACACACCATATGATAAACTGGATAACTTAACTGTCACTGAGCTATCAGAGATGATTTCTGCTTTAGCATCTCTAGGGCTGGTCTATATGAACACCAAAGTAACCATGCTAGTTTTTCATGAATATCTTTTGTCAACAAGTTGGAAAATCTTGTCATTTTCATTCTCCCCATCTGCTCTTGTGCAACCTCTCAATTTAGTGGGATGACCTTCCTCACTGGCCATTTTCTATTCCTCTCTTTAGTTATGGGCAGCACGAGTCCCCAGCAGACAGCAACAAGTTAGAGCAGAGTAGTGGAAAGGAGGCTCGCTCTCTAAGTCATTCCACAAAACCCCAACACTTTCTTGTGGAAAGTACAGCAGCAAGCCCATTTGCATAAGTTAATCAAGGCCAGTTATTGCCAGGGAACTGTTGCAATGCATTTTCCCCTCAGCAGGGTGCCATCTGATCTGTTTAAGGGCTGTGTTCTCCAGCTGTATCCTGAGATAAAAGAAGTGAAAACAGAAGGGGCTCATTGTGAGGAACAGAAAAGGGAAGGAGCAGAGGGGAGAGAGACTCTCCCTCTTTTTGTGTCCTCTGGTTTATGGTGAGCAAAGAATGACAGTAACACCTCCCCTCTCCCACCTGGAGATAAGAGTCTATAGACCTTGACCTTGAGATCTCATGCTGATGACTGAGAGCCACAACTCTCATTTTATCCATTGTCTTACTTCAGTTACAGTATATAATATAAATGCCTTGTGGGCCAGGAAGCTCAATAGGCCAAAGTCTGATGCTGCTGAGCAAGGTCATGGATTTGTTTTTCCTCAAATAAACCCAGTACAGGGCATTTCTTTGTGGCTATTTGAATGCTCAAGGGGTTTCACTGAAGCCAACAGAGTGTAATGGGATCAATTTAGGGTCAGAACTTGGAGCTCAAACTTCCCCTGGAAGTGGAGCTTCTCCATCTGCATAGACTCACTACTTTAACCAAATGAGTTTTTTCTCTTTTTTTTTTATTACTACCTGAACCTTCCTTATTTGTTCCTGACCATAGAAGACACAAGAATACCTGCTTTTGGTCATAAGGGGACTAGAAAGAATGTGAACTGAACTTGAAATCAGACCAGGGTTCAAGTTCCCAGGTCCCCCACTGATTATATGATCAAGTCATTTATTATCTCTAACACTCAGTTTGCTCATCTTTAAAATGGGTTTAATAATATTTGCAATACATATATCATAAGGTTTTTGGTGAGAATCAGATGAGATAATACACATAAAATCACTATAAATTTCAAAGCACCCTATAAATCTAAGAAATACATGTGTAAGAATAGGAAAAACAATTCGAAATGTGTGTCCTCCAGATAAGTGGCTCAGGAAGCTGTACTTTAAGGGCATCCCATTATTGTAAACCTCCCTACTATTAATCCAGATGTCAAAGGAGAAAGCTCAGCGCTTGCCTCGTGGTGCAATAGGGAAATGGCTGGCTTTGTAATCAGGAAATCTGAGTAGCTTCCGCTACTTGTTAGCTCTATGATGTGGCACAAGTCTCTACTGCTCTCAGCTTCAGGCTCCTCATCTGTAGAAGGCAGAGGTGGGGTTAAATGACCTTTAACATTCCAAATCTATTCTAAGACTGAGGAGCACAGAGCTGGAAAAGACTTTAGGATCAGGTAATCCAACCTCCTAGTTTTACAGAAGGAGAAACAGAAGGTGAGAGAGGAGAAGTGACTAGTCCCACATCATACCACTAGCAAGGGGCAAGGCTGGGATTTTGAACCCAACTCCTTCCCTTCCAGATCCACCTGTTTCCTACCAAGCTACCCTGCTACATGGGTATATATGTGAATACGATTCCAAGTACTCTTTAACTTCCCCACAGCAAAAAGGCAATGATAGAGGATATGGAACAATATTAAGAATCTCAAGCCAGTTGCCTTGGTCTTAAATCCAGATGATTTCTTTCTTGAAAGGGAAACATCAACGGGAGACATGCACTCCTTACCAAAAGCTCAAAGTGAACCAGATCTTCTCTAGATGGACTTTGTGGCTGGCTTTTCCAAATGGAGGCTGACTGTCAGGGAAATGGAATGGATGGTACATCCTTGAGGACAGCTGCCAAGCCCCTGCTGCCCTCCTTTTCCAGCCCTCTGGGCCTTGGATGCTTCCCAGACACAAACTTTATGTCTTAATTATGTAAATAAGGAGGATTCTGTTATCCCTGGGACTCTAGTAAGCTAATTACTAAACAATAAATCAATGGCATGGAAGCCAAGGCTAATAACTTCTGAAGCTCGCTCCATTATGACTGTAATTGCTATCCTATGGCTATTATTGCAGTAGAATGAGGGAGGCAGCTACATCCCCGCCCAAGGGGAAAGAGAGAGCAGGTCTAGTCTTCTCAGAATGGTTATTCCGCTGTATGTGGTTCCAGCCTGCAGCTTGGATCAGAGACCCAACTGGCCCTCCTCCCACCCCATAGTAACCTCTCCACCTGCCCGGCCTTCTGTGGAAAAGTTCAGGCGGGTGTGCCAGCCTATGGTTGTGGCTCCTGGGAGGAAGGAGGGCTCCAGGCTACACATCAGCAGGATTGAATCTGATGTATTCACCTTTGTAGGACTTCAGCACAGTGATTGGCTTCTCTGCAAGGATCTTTTTCTTCTTCTCCCTATGTTCCTGGTTTGTCAGATCACCACTGACAGCAGGACAAAGTAGCCTGAGAAATCCTGGGGCTCCCCCAACCCCATATCTCCTCTGCCTCTCATGGACTCTAATTAGCTTTTCTGCTTTCCTTTTACCACTATTTGCCCTTCTATTTGGAAGACACAGGTTTGTCCTAAAGTCAAAAGCTGTTTCCCCAAAATAAATCCAGTTATTTTCCCTGGAGGGGAACCTGAGAGATAGAGATTGATCCAGGGCACTTCAGAGATGAGAAATTACTTTGTTTTCCTCTTGAATGACCTGGGGCCTTCATTGAAATCAAAAGGATGGAATGGGGATCAATTTAAAGTCAAAACTTGGAGCCTAAACTTCATCTGGAAAAGGAGCTTCTCAAGTCATACTGACCCTCCCCTTTAGTCAGGTCAGGTTCCTAGCTAGATGGGGGGGAGGGGGTGTGTAACTCATTTCATATGTGAAATACAGATTCCATGTTTTAGTTACCTAGTCCAATCTAACCCACTAAACATTTATTAAGCATTTATTAATGTGCAAACCACTGTGCTAGATTCTAAGAATCCAAGCCAGAACAATGGTGGGGATTCTTGGTTTGGTGCCCTTACCCCCATTTCTATTTGGGTATGTCACCACTGGGCTAAAGACAAGTTATGAGGAGTTTTATATGTTAAACTGAGTTTAAATTTTATCCTCAATATCAAGGGAACCACTATAGGTCCTTAAGTTGTAGAGTGACACATTCAGACGTGTGCTTTAAGACACTCCTTTTAGCACTTGTCCAGAGAATGGAAAAGAGAGGGGAGAGGCTGGAAAATAAATTAACTTCAGTCCCTTAGTGCCCCAACACTGCCAGGATAACTTTCAGCTGAAATATCTATCTCAGCAGCTGTGGTCATCTCTGTGGTCTTTACTGATGGTGTCTTTCTTTACCCTTTGCTCCAGGGATGGGGCCACAGGTTCGCCATTCATGGACCAAATCTCACTCATCTTTGGGATACAATTCCAGTGGCTTCTTATCCATGAATTCTTCAAAGGACTAGAGAATTTAAAGCAGGAAGGGCCTCCAAATCCAACCCATATACAGATGAGTCCCCAAAACAAAGTGACCTGTCCAAGGCCACCTTGCTGATAAGGTGGTCACATTTGGGGGTCACATCTTGAGCCTCTAAAACCAGTGCTCTTCCCAGCACTTATCAATCAGTCTACCCCCACCCCATGTAGATCTCTTCCCTTGAGTTCCTCCAACACTTCCTATCCAAGTTGACACATATATAGGGTATTATAATTGAATTGTTTTGTGAATTTAAGAATAGCCTCCTCAGTGAGATTGTGAAAAAGAAGACAGAAGCTATGTCTTACATCTCTTTTGCAACCCCTGTGGCTCCTACCATAGTGCTGGGCACATAGAATGTACTCAGTTAATACTTGCTGGTTGAATGAATGTGAGTGAGTCAAAGTTCTGAGAGTAGAGTCTGCCTTTTCTACTGTTGTCAAGGGGTAAAGAGTCCTCCCTGTTTTGGTATTTGGTCTCGGGGAAAGGGAAAGAACCAACTGTCTTCACATGATGTAATTTTGCTCTACATGCCAAGGAGCATGGCCCTAGAAATTTCAAGCAACAGTTTCTCTGGGCTAATTTTTCATCAACCTTTGTGGTATTTCCCTTAACATTAAATTCCACATCAAATGTAGTAAGTTATCTCCTCTAATTAAGAATGCAATTACTTAACAAATCCTATCTACTCACCAATAGGGAGAACCTAATCAGGGTATGTAATTATATTAACTGAAGGGAAAGCTCCAGGGAATGGTTGGGAATGTTTGTCAGTGGAGAAGAATGGGATGTCATTTTACAAGCATGGAGCTTGAGTCCAACTTTTCTCATAGAACCTCTTTCAGTTTACAAAGTGCTTCTGTGCACATCATCTGATTTGATGACACTGGCAAGAAGTCATTCTGGGTACCATACTTTGACAACTGCACCCATGACTGACCAGGTCCTGTGAATCAAGTCCTCTCCAGCCTAAGCTGATTCTCTAGGAATCAGTCTGTCCCATGTATAACCTGATCGGCAAAATTACTTCTCTGCTATTTTCTTAAACATATTTCCACATTAGTCATGTTATGAAAGAAGAATCAGAACAAAAGGTAAAAACCATGAGAAAGAAAAAGAAAGATAGAAAATAGTATGCTTCAATCTACATTCAAACTTCATAGTTCTTTGCATGTGGACAGCATTTTCTATCATGAGCCTTTTGAAATTGTCTTAGAGCATTGTATTGCTGAGAAGAGCTAAGTCTCTCAAAGTTGGTCATCATACAACACAGTAGTTAAGTGACTTGTCTAGGGTCATGTAGCTAGTAAGTGTCTGAGGCTGAATTTGAACTCGGGTCCTCCTGACTCCAGGGCCAGTGCTCTATCACCTAGCTGCCCACTTCTCTGCAATTTGCTCTCCTTCTGGTCTTCATAGCTCTTCTATACTGGACAAAGCTGCTTCTCTACTACTCTTAAGCTATTGAAGCAGCATCAAGCTTGTCAGTACAAAGTCGACCTTGGTAGGGCAGTGATAAAGTGTTATGTTCTTCTAATAATAATAGCTAGCATTTATATAATACCTACTATGTGGCATGTACCATGCTAAGAACTTTAGAAGTACTATCTTATTTGATCCTCACAGCAACCCTGGGAGGTAGGTGCTATTATTACCCCTATTTTCTAGTTAAGGATACTGAGACAAACAGTCCAGTTTAGCTCATAATTAGCTCAGTGACTTGCCCAAGATAACACAACTAATAAGTGTCTGAGTAGCTTTTAACTCAAGGCTTCCTGACTCTAAGCCCAGTGCTCTCTTCACTGTATCATTTAGTTGCCTCTAGTTTTGCCTTTTCCCAAAACCATACCAGGATTATCCTCTTTCAATGAAACCGTCCTAAGTCTGGGGTCTGCAGCTTTCTAGGTCTGCTCTGATATCTGGGAACTAAGAGAAATTGATATTGTATTATGTTAATCATTAATTATTAATTTGTGATCCACTCTTTTCATCCTATTAAGGTCCAACACCAGAAAAGGTTAGTCAGCCTCTGATGAGATTGCTTCTAGGCTTCATGGGACCCTGCCCAACTGGGAAACCAAATTTCAGTTTAGAGTCATAAACAGAATACAGTTTGGGTAAGCCTTTGCCTAGGGAAGACCCCCTGTCCTTAATCCCTTCCATTAGCATTTAGGGCAACCCAGCTCATGAAGGAGAAAACTAGCCACAGAGGTCCTGATAGAAATGGTTTCCCCTGATACTTTGAGGCTGCTGAGTCTCATGATCAAGCTAGGTTCTCAGCAAGAGGCACTGAAGACTTTTAGCTCTTCTCCTCATTAAATGCTCACCAATTAGGGTTGATTTTCACTTGTCAGGGGAGTTCCCTTTCAGAAGGTATTTAAGGCAAACATTTCACAGACTCTTGGCATTTTTGGTTGCTGAGAGAAATGACTGAACATCAATTTATTGATTGTCAGCCAGCCTAATTAATAAATTAATTATTAATTTCCCAGAAACTGTCTCTTGGGGGTTTTATTTGTTACAGAACTTAAGGGCAATACCAACCAGACCAGCCAGCTCTTCACGCAGTAGAATGCTTCTTTCTCCAACCTACTCCCAGCAAACAATGTTTCTCCTTTAATTGCCCTTGCTCTCAGCAAAACAGCTGTGAGGTCTCTTTTTTCCATCTCTTTCCTTTTTTCTTATTTTTTCATTGTTTGTGGTACCTTTTTACAATTGATTTTTTATTTTCAAAATTAGCGTTTTTTCCTAATTACATATCAAGACAATTTTTAACATTCATATTTATAAGATTTTGAATTCCAATTTTTTCTCCCTCCCTCCTTCCTCCTCTCCCCTCTTCTGAAAATGGTAGGCAATTTGATATAGGTTATACATGTGTTATCACTTAAAACATATTTTCATATTAGTCACAGTTGTGAAAGAAGAAACAGATCAAAAGGAAAAAACATGAAAAAGAATAAGTAGAAAAAATATGCTTCAATCTGCATTCAGTCCATCAGTTCTTCATCTGGATGTGGACAGCATTTTCCTTCACAAGTCCTTTGTACTTGTCTTGGATCTTTGTGTTGCTTTGAAGAGGTGAGTCACTCATAGTCATCACACAATGTTGCTGATACTGTGTACAGTGTTTTCAATTCACTTCACTCAGCATCAGTTTGTACAAGTCTTTCAGTTTTTTCTGAAATTTTCTTGTTTATCATTTCTTATTGCTCAATAGTATTCCATTACATTCATATACCACAGCTTATTCAGCCATTCCCCAATTGATAGGTGTCCCCTCAATTTCCAATATTTTGACACTATGAAAAGGACTGCTATAAATATTTTTACACATGTAGGTCCTTTTCCTTCTTTTGTGATATTTTTGTGATACAGACTTAGTAGTGGTATTGCTGGATCAAAGGGTATGAATGGTTTGGTTGCCCTTTGGGCATAGTTCCAAATTGTTCTCCAGAATGGTTGGATCAATTCACAATTCCACCAACAATGCATTAGTATCTCAATTTTCCCACATCTTTTCCAACATTTATCATGTTCCTTTTTTGTCACATTTTTGTCATATCACATCTGATAGTTGTGAAGTGGTACCTCAGAGTTGTTCTAATTTGCATTTCTCTAATCAAAAGTGATTTGGAGCACTTCTTCTTATGTCTATAGATAACTTTGACTTCTTCATCTGAAAACTGCCTGTTCATATCCTTTGACCATTTATCAGTTGGGGAATGACTTGTATTCTTATAAATTTATCTCAGTTCTCTATGTATTTGAGAAATGTGGCCTTTATCAGAGACACTTGCTGTAAAAATTGTTCCCTAGCTTTCTGCTTTCCTTCTAATATTGGTTGCATTGGCTTTGTTTATACAAAAGCTTTTTATTTTAATATAATCAAAATTATCCACTTTACATTTTGTAATGCTCCCTATCTCTCATTAAGTCATGAATTCTTTCCTTCCCAATAGGTCTGACAGGTAGACTATTCCTTGCTTTTCTAATTTGCTTATGGTGCCATCCTTTATGTCTAAATTATGCACCCATTATGACCTTATCTTGGTATACAGTATGAGATGTTGGTCTATGCCTAGTTTTTGCCATACTATTTTCTAGTTTTCCAAGCAGTTTTTTTTTAAATAGTAAATTCTTATCCCAAAGGCTGGGATCTTTGGATTTACCAAATACTAGGTCACTATGGTCAATGACTACTTTGTCTTGTATACTTAACCAATTCCACTGATCCATCACTCTATCTCTTAGCCAATTACAGATAGTTTTGGTCTATAAAGCAATAATAATATAGTTTCAGATCTGGTATTGTTAGGTCACTTTTCTTTGTATTTTTTTCATTAATTCCCTTGATATTCTTGACCTTTTTTTTTCTTCCAGATGAATTTGTTGTTATTTTTTTCTAGCTCTATAAAATAATTTTTGGTAGTTTGATTGGTATGGCATTGAATAAGTAAATGAGTTTAGGCAGAATTGTCATTTTTATTATATTGGCTCAGTCTACCCATGAGCAACTGATATTTTTCCAATTGTTTAGATCTGACTTTATTTGTGTGCAAAGTGTTTTGTTATTGTGTTCATGTAGTTCCTGGGTTTGTCTTGACAGGTAGAATCCCAAGTATTTTATATTGTTTACAGTTATTCAGTTGCAGCATAAAATTTCTCTTTTTATCTCTTGCTGCTGGGCTTTTTTGGTCATATAAAGAAATGCTGATTATTTATATGGGTTTATCTTATATCCTGAGACTTTGCTAAAGTTATTAATTTTTCCAAGTAATTTTTTAGTTGATTTTCTAGGGTTCCCTAAGTACACATCATATCATCTGCAGAGAGTGATAGTTTTGTTTCCTCATCGCCTATTCTAATTCTTTTGATTTCTTTTTCTTCTCTTATTTATATAGCTACCATTTCTAGTACTATATTGAATAATTATAGTGATAATGGGCATCTTTGCTTCACCCCTGACATTATTGAGAAGGCATCTAGCTTATCCCCATTACAGATAATGCTTGCTAATGGTTTTAGATAGATACTGCTTATCATTTTAAGGGATGCATTCTTTAGTCTTATGCTCTCTATCTTTTTAATAGGAATGGATGCTGTATTTTGTCAAAAGCTTTTTCATCATGTATTGATATAATCATATGATTTCTGTTAGTTTTGTTATTGATATAGTCAATTATGTTAATAGTTTTCCTAATATTGAACCAACCCTGCATTCCTGGTATAAATCCCCCCTGGTCATAGTGTATAATCCTTGTGATATATTGCTGTAATTGCCTTGCTAGTATTTTGTCCAAAAATTTTACATCAACATTCATTAGGGAAATTAATCTATAATTTTCTTTGTTTTAGCCCTTTCTGGTTTAGGTATCAGAACCATATTTGTGTCATAAAAGGAGTTTGGTAGGACTCCTTCTTTGCCTATTTTTCTTTATAGTTTATATGGTATTGGAATTAATTGTACTTTAAATGTTTGGTAGAATTCACTTGTGAATCCATCTGATCCTAGGAATTTTTTCCCTTAGGGAGCTCATTTATGGCTTGTCAAATTTCTGTTCCTTAGATAGGGTTATGTATTCTATTTTCTCTTCTGTTAATCTGGATAATTTATATTTTCATAAATATTAATTGATTTCTCTTAGATTGTCAGATTTATTGGTATATAATTGTGCAAAATATTTCCTTTAATGTCTTCATTGGTGGTGATTTCACCCTTTTCTTTTTTGATACTGGATATTTAGTTTTCTTCTTTCTGTTTTTTTTAAAATCAAATTAACTAATGGGTTATCTAGCTTATTGATTTTTTTCATAAAACCAGCTCTTAGATGCATTTATGAGCTCAAAATTTTTTTTTTGCTTTCAATCTTATTAATCTCACCTTTGATTTTCAGGATTTCCAATTTGGTGTTCAATTGAGGATTTTTAATTTGCCACTTTTCTAAGTTTTTTTTTTAGTTGCATGCCCAGTTGATCGATCTTTTCTTTTTCTATTTTGTTGATGTAAGAATTTAGAGAAATAAAATTTCCCTTAAATACTGCTTTGGCTGCATCCCATAAATTTTGGTATGTTGTCTCTTTGCTGTCATTCTCTTTAATGAAATTATTCATTATTTCTATGATTTCTATGATTCTTTGACTCACTTGTTCTTTAGGATTAGATTATTTAGTTTCCAATTAATTTTAAATGTATCTTTCCAGTGCTCTTTGTTGAATGTAACTTTTATTGCATTATGATCTGAAAAGAATACATTTAATATTTCTGCCTTTCTACATTTGATTTTGAAGTTTTTATGCCCTAATACACGGCCAATTTTTGTGTAGGTGCTATGTGCATCTGAGAAAAATGTATATTCCTTTCTGTTTCCATTCAGTTTTCTCCAAAGGTCTGTTAAATCTAAATTTTCTAATATTCTATTTGCCTCCTTAGTTTCTTTCTTGTTTATTTTTGGTTGGATTTGTTGAATTCTGAGAGGGGACAGTTGAAGTCCTCCATTAGTATAGTTTTGCTGTCTATTTCTTCCTGTGACTCACTTAACTTCTCCTTTAAGAATTTGGATGCTATACCACTTAGTGCATCTATGTTTAGTATTTATATTGCTTCATTATCTATGGTACCTTTTAGCAAGATGTAGTTTCCTTCCTTATCTCTTTTGATTAGAATTATTTTTGCTTTTACTTTTTCACTTTGTATTGGCTTTGTTTATACAAAAGCTTTTTATTTTAATATAATCAAAATTATCTGTTTTACATTTTGTAATGCTCTGTATCTCTCATTGAGTCATGAATTCTTTCCTTCCCCTACATTTTTCACTTCAGCTGCAGCATAATATATTCTGCTCCAGCAGCCTCTTACCTTTACTCTGTGTGTGTCTCTCTGCTTCAAGTGTGTTTTTTGTAAACAACATATTGTAGGATTCTGGTTTTTGATTCACTCTGCTATCTGCTTCTGTTTTATGGGAGAGTTCATCCCATTCACATTCACAGTTATGATTACTAATTGTGCATTTCCCTCAATTCTATTTTTCCTCATTAGTCCTCTGACCTTCTACCCTCTCCCTCCTTGACAGTGTTTTGCTTCTGTTTACCACCTCCCCCAATCTGCCTTCCCTTCTATTAGTCCCTCTCCCCTCTTTACTTAATCTCCTTCCCTCCTACTTTTCTGTCAGGTAAGATAGATTTCTATATTCAATTGATTGCATATATCATTCCCTCTTTGAGCCAATACTGATGAGAGTAAGATTCAAGTGATGCCCATTTCCCACCCTCCCATCTTCTCTTCCACTCTAATAGGTCTTTTGAGCCTCTTCATGTAAAATAATTTACCCCATTCTACCTCTCTTCCTTCTGTACCTATGGTACTCCTCTTTCTCATACCTTAATTTTTTTTAATAAAATTTCCTCAAATTCACCTTATATCCGTAACCATTGTCTATGTATATTCCTTCTAGCTGTACTATTAGTGGTACAATTTTTAAGAATCACAAGTATCATCTTCCCTTGTAGGGATGTAAACAGTTTAGCTCTATTCAATCCCTTATGTTTTCTTTTCCCTTTTTACTTGTTTATGCTTCTTTTGGGTCTTGATATTGGAGATCACTTTTTTGTTGTTGTTGTTCAATTCTGGTGTTCTCCTTATGAAAGCTTGAAATCCTTCTATTTCACTGAATGACCATTTTCCCTTTGATGTATTATGTTTAATTTTGCCAGATAAGTGATCCTTGGTTATAGTCCTAGGTAGTTTGCCTTCTGGAATATCATATTCCATGACCTCCAATCCTTTAATGTTGCAGTTGCTAAGTCCTGTGTAATCCTGATTGTGGTTCCCAAACATTTGAATTTTTTCCTTCTGGCCACTTGCAGTATTTTTTCCTTGACTTGACAGTTCTGTAATTTATGTATAATGTCCCTTGGAGTTTTTATTTTGGGATCTCTTTCCTGAGGTGATCAGTGGATTCTTTCAATGCCTATTTTAGCTTCTGTTTCCAGGATATCAGGACAGTTTTCCTTGATAATTTCTTGAAAGATGCTGTCCAGGTCCTCCTTTTGATTATGGCTTTCAGGTAGTCCAATGATTCTGACATTGTCTCTCCTGGATCTATTTTTCAGGTCAGTTATTTGTATCATGATTCATTTTATATTTTCTTTTATTTTTCTTTCCTTTAAATTTGTTTGATTGATTCTTGATGTCTCATAGAGTCATTAGCTTCCACTTGCCCAATTCTAACTTTTAAGTAGTTATTTTCCTCAGTTAGCTTTTGTACTTTTTTTTTCTATTTGGCCAATTGTACTTTTTAAGTTGTTTTCTTCAGTGGATTTTTATATCTCCTTTTCCATTTATCCAGTCCTACTTTTTAAGCAATTGTTTCTTTTTCTAAGCTGTTGACTCTTTATTTATAGTTCTCTTGCATCAGTCTCATTTCTTTTTCCAATTTTTCTTCTACCTCTCTTATATGATTTTAAGTTCCTTTTTGAGCTTTTTCATGAGTTCTTTCTGGGCTTGAGACCACTTCCCATTTTTCTTTGGGGGTTTTGCCCATAGTTGTTTTGATGTTGTTGTCCTCTTCTGAGTTTGTGTCTTGATCAAACCTGTCACCATAAAAACTTTTTATGGTCAGATTTTTTTTTTGTTGTTTTTTGCTCATTTTTTGGTCTTTTTCTTTTCTTTTAAATTTGAGCTCTCCTCCTGGGGTGGAAGGGGTACTGTCTCAGGCTTCTTGTGCCTGTTGACCTGGTACTGCACTAATGTTGCCTTGAGACCCACAGGGGACCTTTGTGGCTGTGCTGTGCTGAAGGAGTGGAGTGGGGGGTGGTGGCTGGCACTCCTGGAGGCATTATAGGCCTGCCACTTATCTGGTGCTAAGCCTGGGTCCTAGTGGTGGTGTCTGGTATGTCCTAAGGCCAGTGGGGTGTTTCTGCATTTCCCTGGGGCTAAACTGAAGCATGTGGCAGTTCTCAGAGTTGGAGTTTGTCCATTTCCCTGACATGTGGGGGTCCTGGAATTGGTTTTTGCCTGTTCCACAGTACTTGGGCTCAGGATCTCCTGCTGGTTTGCTGAGTTAGGGCTTGCTGGGCTGCTTCCTGTTCTGAACTGTGCTCCCCTTTTACCCTAGTGAGACAAACCTTTCCTGACAATCTTCCAAGTTTTTTGAGCTCAAAGATTGTTTCACTCCATCTTTTTGCTGGTTCTGCTATTCTAGGATTTATTTTGGGGAGCTATTTTATGATTGTTTGGAGGTGAATATGGGAAAGTTATGCTGATTTACTATTTATCCCACCATCTTGGCTTCTGGAAATTTCTGTGGTCTTTCCCTTTTTCTTAAGCTATAGAGGGCAATGAAGGGCAACAAAGGCATCTCTGAGAGGTTTCTCCTTTGTCAAGCTTTAGATGGAAACAAAGGATAAATACAGCCTTCATCAACCAATCAGCTCTCAGCAAGGTAACTCCTCTCTTCCAATCAGCATTGCTCTCAGCAAAGTGGGTGAAGAGCCTGTCTCCTTTGTCTCTGCTTTCCTATGACTCCTCCTACATTCAGCTTCTTTGCTGACTTCTGATGCTTAAAATTAGAACTTCTCATGAGTAGTGACTCTATTTTAACTCAGGTTGAAACATCCAAATCTATAGTTCTTTCGGATATGGAAAGAAGGAAGGGAAAAAGCATTTATTAAGCACCCACTTTGTGTTGGGCACTGTACTAAATTCTTTGATCTTCACATCAGCCCTGGGAGGTAAGTGCTATTATTATCATCCCCATTTTCTAGTTGAGGAAGCTGAGCAAACAGAAGTTATGACTTTTCTAGGCTCATACAGCAATTAAGTGTCTGAGGCAGAATTTAAACTCATGTTTTCCTGACCCTGGAGCCCAGTGCTCCGTCCACTATACCAACTAGCTGCCTCAATCAGGCACAAAAAATTTATAAATTTTCCCTTAGTTTCCAAACAGTTCTTTGTTTTATAGTTTTTCAGCTATATCTTTCAAAACTCTGAAAACTGTCATATTTAAATAAGCTCATGAACCTTAATGTACTACAGCCACTTTTACCTCAGTTAGTGCTCTCACCTCTGCATTGCTTTCAAACAATCCCTTTCAGTTCATTTAATCTGAGATATAGTTTTCTCTCTGGTCCTTAAAACTGTCTTGAGTCACTTTTCTCATACAAAGGTCTTTCTTCTTCTCCTTTTGTTAAATAAAATGTCTACATGTCAAAGGGGCAATACCTTACATACATCTGAGGAAACAGGCCTGAAGAAGCCTATACAATGCAACACAGTAGCAAAGTCAGAAACTGAAGTTCACGCTTATTATCTTATCAGGAATTTCTTTTTTTTTTAAAATAGCAAATAGTATGCTTCGATCTGCATTCAAACTCCATAGTTCTTTCTTTGGATGTGGATAGCATTTTTCATCATGAAGTTTTTAGAGATATCTTATATGCTTGTATTGCTGAGAAGGGTTAAGTCTATCAATATTAGTCATCGCAGAACATGGCTGTTACTGTGTACAAAGTTCTCCTGGTTCTGCTCACTTCACTCTTACTTTGATCTAATCTAAATCCTTCCTGCTACAGTTGTGGACAATTTTCTTTTGTCCTACCTTTGGTGTAGGAAAACTGCTAATCTCTTTATCTGTTTTTCTCTAGAGAGAAACTTACTTGTGAATTGTCTCTTAGATTTTTCTCACCTGTGACCCTTCATTCTCATTCTCTCTCAATTCCCCTTCCCACCAACTCACCCGCCATATTTGTTTTTTTTTAAAGATCTCCATTGAGATCCAAACAGTTAATCTATGATGTTTCAGTTGGATGGAAAACCTACAGAATTGTTCCATAAGTACACACATCCTGGACAATGGACAGGGTCCAGAAAGAATTGTAGGGAAAGAGTGACCTGGATGGACTTTGGGAAGCTGTACAGTATTTTTCATGACTACAAGTTTCTCTCTGAATCAAAGATCCATCTTTTAATACTAATATTCTTCTGATGATTCTGTATGAGATACCATTATCTTTGAAGTTGTGTGACACTCATGAGGAGACATAAGGTGGGAAAGAAGAGACTGCTGTGCATTACCAACCAAGATATGTAAAAGAGAAGGAACATAAAAGATATTTTTTTTAAAAAAGTAAAAGAAATGGGGTCAATCAAGTGGTAGAAGGAAGTGATATCACATCCACTGGCATCCTTGAAATTTCAAGAGAGAATGTTCCCTAAGCATTGGGTAACCCTCACTCCCAGAGGATTCATGAAGGGCAATGAATAAGAGTCATCCATAATGAGATGATATGTGATCATTGATGAGGCCAAAGATCATCCTATCCAAAGTGATTTGTTAGGAAGAGAAACACTTATTTCTACCCTATTAGGAAATTATCAACTTTCCAGACCCAAGCATGGTACTTTAAACATAATAGACATTTAATAAATGTTTGTTGAATTAACTGTTAGATTATTGTCATGTATCTATCTTTATCTTTATTCATTCTTATCTCCCAGTGTAATGCTTTGTCACAATCTTCTACTAGCCCAATGATCATTCTCCTTCCTTTCTCGGAGGTGTTCAGGACTTGGTTCATCATCTTCCTCTCTATCCCAACCCCTGCCTTCATACTTGATGGTTTCAACATAAATGTTAATATCCCCTCAACTATTCTTGCCTTCTTATTCATAAGTCTTCTACACCTTCATGATCTTCATCTTCAACTCCATCTCAATAAAACACAGTTTGGACATACCCTTAATTTGACCATCATCAATAATTGGTTCACCTTTATGATATAGAATTCTGGAATCCATTTCTCTAACAAAAACCTCCTATCCTTCTATCTTTGCCTCATGTCTCCTAAAACTATTCTTTGGCCTGAAGATCACTTGCTGTCCCTCCATCGCTTCCTCTTCTCTCAGTTCACCACCCCTGCCATGACTTCTCTTTCTTACCTTCACAGTCTTGACTTTACAGTTGACCAGATCAACCATATACTGTCAGCTACCCTTAAATCCCCTCCTCTGTTATCTAACCACCAATCATATCTCACCAAACCCCAAAGATGGATTATCTAGCTTTTCCATTCCTTGTTGTTGAATGGCCCTAGAGAAAGTCATGCAATTATGTAGATTGGGTTCATTATATATTCATTTTATCTAATCTCAACTGGGCCCCCACTGCTGCCTGGCAACTATTTCATCCATTCTTTTTGATACACTATAATATATTGGTTATTTCTAGTCTTCTCCTTTTACCTCAGACTTCCTATGCTACCTCCTTTCCTTTTCCTCTGAACAGAGGACCTTACCTCCCACTTTACTGAGAAAATAGAGGGCATCCATTGTAAGTTCTCTCTTCTACCTCACTCCACACTTCAAAATTCCTCTTCATCACCCTCCATTTTCTCCTCCTTTCCCCTAGTCTCTGATGAAGAGGTCAGTTAGTCAGTCAGTCAATAAGCATTTATTAAGTACTTAGTGCTAGACACTATGTTTGAAAGGCAGTGTGGCAAACTGGATGGAGAGCTAGCCTTCAGGACAGGGAGACTTGGACTGAAAGTGCTGCCTCTGGCATGTATAGGCCATGTGAGCCTGAGCAAATCACTTAACTTCTCATTGCCTCCAGAAAATTCTCTAAGACATAGAGAAGATGCCAGTCTTCTTTGGTAGAGGAAGTCCTTCACTGGGAACTCCCTACACTGTTGAAATCATAAAGTTAGATTAAGAAAAAGAAAAGGCCTTCTTGACAAGACTCATCCCTTCACTTGATGAAGGAGTCTTGATCCTTTCTCCTACTTTATCCTATAGGAGTTTACTCCTTTTTCATTTTTTCTGTTTCTCTCGTTTTCTCTCTCCCCTAATCTACTGGCTCCTCTGCCGCCTACAAATATCTCTCCCACCACTAGCCTCAAAATACTTTCATTTGACCATGGCAGTCTCTCAACTATTGTCCTACATCTTGTGTCCCTATCATAGCTAAACTCTTAGAAAAGATTATCCACACACTTACCTTGCTCCCATACTTCCCACTCACTTTTACAACCTTGCAATATAGTGTCTATCTCCACTAATCAACTGACACTGGTCTCTCCAAGGTTACCATTGATCTAATAATTGCTTGATCCAATGGCATTTTCTCAATCCTCATCTTTTGTGACCTCTGCAGCTTTTCTACAAGAAAATAAAGACACAGGCAGAGTCTTTTGAGATGCCTACACTTAGGAGGTAAGAGGAAAATGATGATCCAGCAAAGGAGAATGAAAAGGTAGGAGAATACCCAGTAGCCAGCAGTGCCAGAGAAGCCAAGGGAAGAGAAAGTGCCCAGGAAATGGATTGGTTCTTCTCTTCTTGCATTCTATCCCTTGGTGAGCTTATCAGCTCCCATAGGTTCAATCAATCAATTGGCAAGCATTTATTAAACACTTACTATGTGCCTGCCAGTGAACTAAGCACTAGGTACACAGAGAAAGGCAAAACACAGTTCTTGCCATCAAGGAGCATACATTCTAATGATCATAACTATGCAGAAGACTCCAACATCTATATATCTGGCTTTAATTTACACCCAGAGCTCCAGTCCCACATTACCTGCTGGACATAAACAACTTGATGCTCCATAGACATCTCAAACTTAATTTTTTCAAAATGGAAGTCATTCTAACCACCTCCCTGTCCCTCACCAATAACTTCTTGTCCAAAGTTTTTCTTTTCTGTGCATGGACCCACTATCCTTGTAGTCATCCAGGCTTGCGACTTTGAAACCACCTTTGGTTCTCCCCTGTACTTCAACCCCTATATTGCCAAGTTTTGTCAATCTTTATCTCTATAACATCTTTTTCTTTTCATCCACATGGCCTACAAGGCACTTATAATGCTCATGCACTATCATCCCTTTCCTGGACTACTGTAATGGCCTCCTAATGGGGATCATGGCTTCCCCAATACAACTACCAAACTGATATTGCAAAAACAAAAACAAAAACAAATTTGACCATGTCATTCCTCCCCCCAACCCCTTTTTAAAAATGTTTCCCTGTTTTCCCTAGTATAAGATATAAAATTTTCAGGCTGCTATTTAAAGCCCTTTACAATATGGTTCCTATATATCTTTCTAGTCTTATTTCATGTAACTACCTTTCATTGACTCTAAACAAGTGAAGTTGGCCTACTAGTTGTTCCCTAACAACAACAACAACAACAATAATAACAATAGCTAACATTTATATAACACTTACTATGTGCTGGGCACTGTGCTAATAAAAGCTTTACAAATATTATCTCATTTGATCCTCACAACAACCTTGGGAGGTACTTGCTATTATTATCACCATTTTACAGATGAGGAAACTGAGGCAAACAGAGATGAAGTGACTTGCCCAGGGTCACAGCTAATAAGTTTTTGACTGGTCTTCCTGACTCCAGGCCAATACTCTATCCATTAAGCCACCTAGCTGCCACCTCCTACAACTTGGCCTTTGTGCTCATGATCTCCAAAATCTTAGAATTCTTCACCTCTATCTTATAAAATTTCTGGATTCCTTAAAGGCAAAAAAACAAGTACCACCTTCTACAGGAGACCTTTCCTTATCACCAGGTTGTACAGTGGGTAGAAGAAAGAACTGAGATAAAATCCAGCCTCAGACACTGAGCATGTCTCTACAGCTGTGTGACTCTAAACACCTCTCTCAGACTCAGTTTCCTCATCTGTAAAATGGGGCCCATAATAGCTAACAACCTTTTAGAGTTATTGAGAGAACAAAACATGATATTTATAAATTTTAAAGTGCTATATAAATACTAGCTTTTATTATTATTACTATTATTGTCATTATTATCTCTCACTCTATGCCTCTTGAAATTGCTCTGTCTATACTTCAGACTTAACTGATGCATTTATCCATCTAGTAGTATGTGAGCTCCCCAAAGCATCATAGAATCATAAGTTTAGAATTTGAAGGAACCTTGGAAGTCACCTAGTTCAATGCCTTAATTTGACAAGATGAAAAAACTGAGACCCAAGAGGTTAAGTAGCCTGTCCATGATTTCACAGGTAATAAATGAAAGCCTGAATTTGAACCTCAGCCCTCTGATTCAAATTCAGTGTCCTGCTAAGTCCAAAGGCCTTGATTTCATTTCTAAGGGTCAATTTTATTTTATTTCATTTTGTCTTTGTATCCCAAAAAACTAGTGTAATGCCTTGCTGGTAGTAAATACTTAATTAGTGTTTGTTGCATTCATTTGAATTGAATTTAGTCTGTAGGCTGTCTCCGAACTAGAAACTCCAAAAGGACAAGGAGTGAATGGCCCCTCCGGGGCATAGAGCATCATCTTCCAAACTGTTTGTTCTTCATCCCCCAAGGTTCTGCCACCAGAGAGGATTTCTAGGTCTACAGGCTGGTGTTTCAGGAGCTTCCTGATATACTTCCCCCCAGCACCTGGCATGGTGCCGGTGCCAAGTGACATCCCAGCAAGGTACAGATCACATCAGTGCTGTTGCCTCCTTATTGTAGGGTGGCTTTCTCCTAGCTGTCTGGCTGAGCCATGATTTAGCCCAAAACTGTACTTAAGGTTGTCATGGTTTTAAACAAATGATATTGCCTATAGGTAATTAAAGCATTGTCTAACAGGCTCCCCAGAGCCCAAGTAGCTCTCAGATTCTGGGCCAGGCAGCAGCATCTGGGAGAGTGCCCTCTGGGAAAGGTTGCCAGGAACCTTAAGGAGGAGAAGCAGGAGGAGGGACTGAGAGCTGGCCATTTAGCAAGATATTTGCCACAGGAAGGAGGAGCCTAGCTCATGGAGGAGGTTGGTTTCCATCATAGTCCCTGCTAAACTGCACATATGCTCAGCACATCCAAAAATACTTGATCACCCCCTCATCATCCATCAGCGTATACCACCCAGCAGGGCAGTGTGTGTGTGTGTGTGTGTGTGTGTGTGTGTGTGTGTGTCTGTAGACCAAATATTAAATAAGATCTGGTCCTAGCTGGTGCCTAGAGTTTTTCCCCTCTTTTTTTCTGGAAGAAGGGGAAAGAGCAGGACCAACCATAGGCAAAGTTGTTAAGCAATGCAAAGTAGTCAAAGTTCATCAGCTGACTCTCATCTCCCTCTCTGACCACCTTCTCCTCTCTACTTCCCTTTCTGGCCTCCCACCTCATTTTCAGTTTCCTCCTCTAGTTTCCCTTTATTCCAAGTGTCATACCTCCTGGTGCTCTTCTCCACCCCTCTGGTTGCCCAATGACTGTCCAAAGCACACACACACTTCACCCCCATCCCCAGATCTTCCCTCTACCATTGTAGTTCATGTTTCAAAATTACCTTTCTCTCCTCCTCTTCCTCTCCTCCCAGCCCTGTTAAAATCCCCTTTCCCTCAGAGTACCTCTGCTAGGTAGATTCATAGCATTTTTAACTGGGAGGCACCTTAGAGATCTAATCAAATCCTTTCATCTTACAGATGAAGAAAATAGGCCCATTCAGGAGATGTGACTTGTCCAAGGAAAGCAATCTGAAGTGGAGAGCTAATGGTATTTCCACCTAAACTCTTTTTTTCCAATTCAATTAGCATTTATTAAACCTCAGCAACATTCTAGGCACTGGGTATACAAACAGCATAATGAAACAATTCCCAATATGACATAGCTTACATTCTACTGGGTCTAGAGAAAACATATACAAAAATGAAGTAGGAAAAGTTATTCTCTGTAGCAGGGCAAGTAGGTACAATTATTTTCATACAGCAGAGCACTCAGGAATTGGGGTAATATAGTGCCTGAAGTCCATTTGTCCAATAATGTATATTTCTCTCCATTAGGGGCAGATTGTAAAAGAGCAATCATTTGTCAGGACTTTCTTAGAAAGACAGAAAAAGGGCATGAGGGGTCCTGAGAATGAAGTGATAGGGAAAGTATAAATTAGATATTTATTTTTCATGTGATAAAATGATATCTCTCCATGTTCATAGTCAAGGAAAATTCTCACCTTTAAGTTGGGCACACTGACCTGGTGGTATTTTACATGGACTTGGGAATAAAGATTATGCTGGGCTGTGGCATAAAGGTGGTAGGAACTGAGTACTTGTACAGTCCTAAGCACAAAGAAGTCTTGAGACTCTTTTGATTTTTTACAGATGCCAACACCCTAGATAGTATTATTTGGCACCTCCATCTCCCAGTAATATCTCCCTGAAATAAGGGACTGAGTACCAAGAACTTGTGCAAAATCATTGTCAAGTACTTCCTTCTGGATACCTCCATATTTCACACTCTTCAAATCCTCAGATATGATGAGACCAGGATCAGCTGTGTTGCAATCCAGAGTGATGTTCACTTTAAAATTGAAAATCCATCCCATAGCTCCAGAGATGGGAAGGCTAGTCATGTATATATGGAAGGGTTCTGTTTCCTTGTGCAGCACAAATGCATTCCTGTTTAAGACTCCTTTCATATCCTGGAGCAAATCCAGATCTGGTTTCTTACACTCCTCCTCTAACTCTGTGGTTCCCATCCTTAATTCTTGATCCTGGTGGGACAATCCACTAATTCTCTTGTTCAGGCCTTCTAAAATGGCCATCCCCTGTGTTTGGACATATGATAGATATGCATCCTTCTCTTCACTTAGGAATTGTTTCATTCTCTGGAATTCAGACAAAATACTCTTCTTTTGAATTTCTATTTCTTCCTTCATCAATGCAAACTTAATCTTGTCATTGGCCGTTTGTTGAACAATGTTGTCGGTTTTCCTCCACAAATTAGTCACAGTTTCTTGGAGTTTCTCCCTGAAGTTCTCAGCAGCCTTATTTATTTGACAGAGCTTGTGAGCCTCATGCTTCTGGGACTGAGAACAGAACACACAGACTGGGCTCTGGTCATCCTCACAGAACAGCTTGCACACTTTCTGATGTACCTCACACTCGCCATGTTCTTCAGGGTCCTGCAAACAATGAGGTCTTAGTTTCTAGGCAATGGCTGCCAGTTTCCCAAGTCGAACATTGGCTTTGAGATCCCTTAGCTGAGAGACACCCCTGCACTCTGGACAGGAAAAAGAGGTTGAGGCTTCCTGCCAGCTTCTGAGACAACTGTGGCAAAAACTGTGGCTGCACTCAACGGTCATTGGGTTTGTGAAGTAGCCCCTGCAGACGGAGCAGATGAGCTCTTTCTGGAGGTATTCCATTAGCTCTAGGGAAGAGGCCTTGTTTCCTTCTTTCTTCTGAGATGTTTTCTTCAACCTAAGCCTTTTTCTCTGCTTACTGCACACGTAGGAAATCTCCGAGTCTGCCTTATCCCAATCCTTTTATATATGCCTGGAACCCTGAAGCCCCTTCTTCCTTCAAGATGTGAATTCCTGGTTCTTACTGGAACCTGAGGCTTGTTCATACATTAGTAACTGCTCCCTAGCAGAGCTGAGAACCAAGACATTCACAGATCAAGGACTCTTCTTTCTTTCCTGCTGCTCCTCCCTTTTCAGAATCAAATGCAGGTCATAACCTTTCACAGATGGGTATGATGCAGTATAGGGGTTCAGGGGTGCTGGGACCCCAAAATCACAACACATGGGTTCTGCCTGAAAGAATTCAGCCCAAGCCTTCTCTCAGTCAAAGACAAGGTTTATTAGAACATTGTCATATTGGGCAGACTCTTAAGGAGTCTGAACATGAGTAAGCAGTGGCTCGATTATGAGAACCTAAGCAATGGCTAGATTATAAGAATCTCAGCCCCACCTAAACTCTTCCAGAGGTATTAACCCACATTAATAGCTAATTGATTAATTTCAGGAACTGTGCAGGAAGGGTTTCTTAAGTCAGATCCCTTTCCTCACTCCTGGAAGGGTTCCCAAATATTTCCTCTTCTCAGGGTCCTCTCCACCTCTCCCTTCCCAAAAGTAGGTCTTTTGTAAAGGGACTTGTAAGGAAATGGTACCCCAGGCAGGAAGGAGAATGACAAGACTCTGGCCCACCTTGGGGATTCTTTCTCTTTCATCATTTATGCTGTTGTTTAATTGGCCATTACTGCCCTAAATGCTTTAGTGCCCCTCGATCTGCTGGCCATAGTGTAGAAATCCTCTTTTCCCACTCCCAGCACCCTGATCATTTATGACAGTAATTTAAAATTTTTTTTAAATTTTATTTTTAATTTTTAAATTTAAATTTTAACTTAATTTTTAAGTTTTTACTAGCATTTAAAGGAATGAAAGTAAGTAAAGTAAAACTAATTGACAGAGCAGACTTGTCACTTTACAGAGCATGGGAATTCCATCTGTAGTCTTAATCTTACTTAATACCTCTAATCTAGCCTTAGAGGCTGGCAAAGTTTCTTGGGCTAATAAGGCCTGCTTCCATTCTACTTAAGCAGATGAGCTTTCTGAGTCTAGGAGTCTGATGTAATGAAAAGAGTTTTGCATTCAAATGCAGAAAGCCTGGGTTCAAATCCTGTTTCATCACTAACTAGCTCTGTTAACAAAGTCATTTCACTTTCTCTGAGCATTGATTTCCCTACCTGTAAAACAACTGGTACAGCTCTGACATTTTGTGATACTTTTATTCTAACTTGTCTTGGGAGAAAGGCAATGCAAATTCACTGTCAGTTACATCTCCAAACCTGCTCCCAGGTCCCTTTTCCAATTGTGGGCTGCTGTCTATTCTGCCTCCGTTCCCACCCCAACTTCTGTTTGCCTTAATTCGCTGAAGAGGGAAATGGCAAACCACTCCAATATCTTTGCCAAAAAACCCCCTTGGACAATATGGTCCACAGAGTCATACTGAACAACAACAACATACCTAGCTTCTCTGATGTCTGTTTGCTGTTTTGTTTGGATAAGTAGGTTTACTAGTTATTCTTGGTAGTAATGGCTAAATTGGTGAATCTAAGCTAAGGGATGCCCCCCCTTGTGAGTGACCAGGGAAATAACTTTCCAACTGAACCCCTAAAATCATGTCCCTAGACCATATATATTCAATAGAGCATCTATCTATCTATCTATCTATCTATCTATCTATCTATCTATCTATCTATCTATCTATCTATCTATCTATCTATCACCCATCTACACACACATATAATTCTAGTCTCATGTTGCTCTCAGAAACTGGAAAAAAGAACACCTATCCTCGTGACACTCCTGGGCCTTCTCCTCACCCCTTTTCACTTCCCAGCTAGCTTACTGTCAGTACAGGCACTGACCACTGCCCTCCTTTCTGTGGAAGTGGGCCAGATTCCAGAGATCCATGTCACCCTCAGGGCAAGTCTATAAATTTAGGTGACCCATATGGACATACCTATCTTCTTTGCACGCATATATCTTACACATAACATTAATATATAATAACTTTTGTTTATATGGCACTTTAACACCCACAAAATACTTTATATACACTATTTCATTTGAGCATTGTGACTCTATGAACTAGGGTGTTAGTATTATCTCCATTTTACAGATGATGAAATTGAGGCTCAGAGATATTCAGTGATTTACAACACTTGTATGGTCTGATGCTGAGTGAAGTGAGCAGAACCAGGAGAATGTTGTAAACAGTAACAGCCACATTGTGCGATGACTAACTTTGATAGACTTAGCTCTTCTCAACAATGCAAGGATCTAAGACATCTCCAAAAGGTTCATGATGGAAAATACTATCCACATCCAAAGAAAGAGCTATGGAGTCTGAATGCAGATCGAAGCATACTATTTGCCCTTTATTTTCTTCTGTTGTTCTTTATTTCTTCTTTCTTATGGTTCCTCCTATTGGGAGGGGGAGAAAATTTAAAACTCAAAAGCTTAAGGAAGTGAATGTTGAAAACTAAAAATAAATTAATTTTTTAAAAAAGAAAAAACATTCATTTTTTAAAAATTTAAGTTCCAAATGAAAAATTCTGAACTGTTAACTCTAACCAAAGGAGGAATGGGCCATCTCAGGAGGTTATGGGTTCTCCCTCTCTAAAAACATGAGGGAGGTTTTCCAGCAAAGTAATCATCCAGCCTTTGCTTGCTGGACTTTAATCACGTCAGAGTCAGAGTCAGTCTTTATATTTTCTTGGTTATGTAGTTTTTGGTCATCTCACTCATAGTTTTAAAAACACAAGAGAGGGTTTTCTAGCTCTCCATTATCTCCTGTCCTCATCTGTCACTTAGTGAGAATCCTCTGTATAACACAATGGCACAGTAGGGCCATGAAGGCTTTGGAGTCAGTGTCTGTGAGGGAAGAACCTTGGAAAAAAGATATCTTCAAAGCCTGGGCCCAATGATGGCCATTTTACAAGTGATTGGAAAAAGCTAGGCAATGTGTGTGTGTGTGTGTGTGTGTGTGTGTGTGTGTGCGCATGTGAACACACATATATGCATTTACAGGCATTTTTAGACATAGACCCTATGGGCAGATTAGAACAATAACTATTTTTTTTCTCCTAATTTCCAAGGTCCCAAAAATTTTATCTCTGATCAGACTCCTCTGACCCCCAATTACACACACACACACACACACACACACACACACACACACATACACACACACACCTAGGGTTCAATCCAGAAGGATCCCTGGAAGACAGTTATTCCTCCCCTAGGATATCTCCCCTTTCCCACAGTTTGGTCCTCAGTCCTCTTACAAGAGAATGGGATGAAACAAGAAAGGTTAATGTCCTTGAAGCTCTGAGCTCTGCTCCTGAGAAAAGAACTGAGCAACTAGGGCAAAGGGATGGGAATGTCTGAGGGTGATCATCCTGTTCTCTTCCTGGGAGATCAGCTCTGACTGGCTGTCTGAGTTTTAATGAGTATATAGGGAAGTAGGGGATGCCCAGCACCCAGGATTCCAGCTTAAAGACCTTAGTCTAAAATAGACTAGGATATTCTAGCTTGCTTAGGGCCCATCCCTACATTAGGTGCTGTGTTTCTATTTGAGTGGCTGGATAAAAGGGGATTTAAATTGAAAGTGAAGGGGGTGGGGATAAAAGCATACACATTTATTCCCCAAGCCAGATGCTACCGAGAGTACAAGGTACAACACTGGAAGAAAAATATTACTAAAGAAGACAAGCAGCTCATAGGAAACACTATTCAAGAAGGAAGGACAATAATAAAACTCATAGTCTCAGGTTTCCATAAATAAATGCAGAATAATAATAATAGCTAATATATATCATATGTTATATTGTATATTATTCTATATTATATACATTATGTGTGTATGTGTATGAATGTGTATATATATGTATACAGCATTTTTCATACCAATCTACCCCATTGCTCCTGTTAATTTATATATATATATATATATATATACACATATACATACATGTGTATATACTTTTAAAGTTTGCAAAGAATTTTTAAAATAAAATCTTACTTGATCCTTACAACAACCCTGGGAGGTAGGTGCTAGCATTAACCCCATTTTTATAGAATATATAAGCTATAATAGAGATGTTAATGCATGGAGGAAAATTCAACCTCATAAGTATCATTGACCCCTGATGGGATGAGTCTCATGATTAGACTCTAGTTATGTACAGGTATTTTGATCTAGCACTATGATAGCATTGTTTTAGGAAGCTTCCATGAGAAATCTCCCTCCACCCATGCAGATAGCCACCTTCTCTGTGTCTTAGGGTCTCAGAGAATTGTCTGAAGGCACTGAGAAGTTAAGGGATTTGTCCAGTGTTACCCAGCCGGATGTGTCAGGCTAGGTACTTGAACCCAGATCTTCCTGACTCTCCAAGACACCATCATTGATTAAGAGATACCTTATTCAAAAAGAAGAGATCAAATAGCAAGAGTAATGGGGTAGATTGGTATGAAAAAATGCTACGTTCATGAGAAATTTCACAAACTGGAGGGAAGGGAGAAGCATGGTAGAGTTTTCACTAAAGGTCAATGAAGGCAAAAGCAAAAACAATAATGTTTGTGGAAGTTCACTATGAATGACCTGGAAATGGATGTGAATTTGGGAAGTGGACCACAAACCCTCACAGAAGCATGAGGTCAGTAGCAAGGGACAACTTCCCAGAACTATCCAGACATCTATGGGGTCTCTCTTTCTGCCAAAAGCTGAGCAGATGATAAAACCCTCATTTCATTATGTATTTCATTCTTTGTTATAATTACGTTCTCAAAGAGGCAGATGAAAAGATCAGAGGACTGTTTGTTCTGGACCTCACTATTCAGAACTGGTTGTTAAAGTAGAAATCATGGCAAACTTGGGAAGAAATGACCATTCAACCTTAGTTGTGGGATATAAGTTGGGGAAAGTTTGACATGAGCTGATATGCACCTTATAGTTAGGGAGAACAGATTTTACAGTGTTCAGAGGTAGGACAACAAGGACTGAAATTCTAAAGGGGAAATTGGTTCAAAAGGAATGTGATACTTCCAAGAATTAAATACTGAAAACACAAACACATTATTCTAAGAAGGATAAAAAAGTGTGTGTGTGTGTGTGTGTGTGTGTGTGTGTGTGTTTGTGTGACTCTTAAAGGGGCTGTCATGGTTGCACAGGAAACTCATAGACCAAGGTAAGATTTTTTAAAAAGATGCATACAGAAAATAAAAGCCAAGACATATAACTGCAGAGGAATACAAAAGAATGGCTGGCTCTATGAGAATAATGTTAGGAGTGCTAAATCTCAGGATGAACTGGTGACAAATGCCCAGCAGAACAAAAAAGAATTTGTGTAAAGCTGTATTGGGAGCAAAAGGAACTCAAAGCAAATATAGAACTTTTGTTTGGGTGGATTGGGCAAGGATGACAGGGAGAAGGCAAAGCTACTTTACTGTTTTGCATCTGCTTTCTCTACCAAGGAGTGCAATCATCAGACTGCAAAAGAAGGAAAAAAAATGCTTAAGAGGAAAATAAAGCTCAATAGATATGAGGAGAGGGTAAGATAGCACCCAGCAGCTGCCCTTGATGGGTTCAAGTTACCAGATCCAGATAAATGGCATCCCAGGGAACTGAAAGAAGTTGCAGATGTGATTGCTGTCGATGATTTTGGAAAAATCATGGAGGACTCAAAGGGGCCATAGAACTAGAACTGAAAAAATGTTGTGCCAGTTTTCAAAAAGAAGGAATCATTTTCAAACTATATATCAGTGAGCTTGATTTCAATTCCTGGCAAAAATTCTAGGACATATTATTAAAGGGATAGTGTGAGGGCATGTAGAAAGGCAAGTGGTGATTACTAAGAGCCAGCATGAATTCATCAAAAATAGGTCATGCCAGACTAACCTCATTTCCTTTTTTTCCCTTTTTACAAGGTAGGCTGATGATCAGGGGAATAACAAAGATACAGTGCACTCAGATTTCAGCAAGGCATTTGACAATGTCTCTCATGATATCTTTGTAGAAAAGAGGGACAAATGTGGGCTTGGTGGTAATATGGTTAAGTGGATTCTGAATTGGAGAATTCCAGTTCTGCACCAAAGAGAAGCAGCAATTGGAATAACTTAAACCTTGACTGAAGTTTCCTATGGACAAAGGAATAAATTACATTCAGATTTCTAGGATTACAGATTTAGAACTGGAGGAAACCTTTGAGGCCATTTGGCCTAACTCCCTCTACCTTACACAGGTGAGCAAACTAGGGCTTAGAGAGATGGAAAAGATTTATTCAAGGTTACACAGATAATAAGGGAACTAGTAGCAGAACCAGAGTTTGAATTCAGGAATTCTGCTTTTAAAATCTAGCATTTCCTTACAATATATCCATGGCTGCAGGTGACACAAATGTGGAAGAGATACCTAGCATGTTGGACAACAGAATCAGGGTCCAAAACAATCCCAACAGGTAAAAAACAATGGTTCCACCCTTAGAAGGTAGAATTCAGTAGGGATTAATATAAGGTTAAACATTTGGATTCCAAAAAGCAATCATGTGACTAGAGGATGGGGGAGATGTGACTTGAAAACAGTTCATGTGAAAAATATTAGGGGCTTTTAGTGGACTGGAGGATCAATATAGGTCAACAAGTTTAAAGTCAACAGGCATTTATTAAATGCTTTCTATGTGCCAGGAATTGTGCTGAGTACTGGGGATGCAAAGAAAGGCAGTAACAGACCTTGCCCTGAAGGATCTCACATTCTAATCAAGGAGATGATGTGTAGATAACTAGGTTATATCTACAATATATACAGAGTATATAGGAGATGGAAGGACAGGGAAAGGACTCTTGCAATAAGGATGCAGTGGGAAAAGTAGGCAGATCTGGACTGGGGGAGGGGTACAATTGAGGTGGGGAAAAATAGGGAATGGAGAACAGGGTTGGTACATATGTAGCTAAGGGTTCAGAATCACTACTAACCATTGAGGAAAGAGTTTGGGCAGAGTATCATTGAATAAAGAGAAGTCTTGAAGGAGACATTTAATTATCCTTCAGGTCTGACTTCATGGCAGGAAGTGATGTTATGTCCTGTGAGGTCTCAGAAAATGGTCCACCTTGAAGGAGGCAAAGGGATGAGAGTTCAGTTAGGAAGCAAGAGTGCTTTGCTTTCCTTAGAGAAGGTCCTGGGCATCAGGAAATGGAAAACGTCTTGTCCTTGGAAGGTAGCCTTGTGCTGGAGATGGATCTGGGGCAAGGCCCCACAGAATTTTGAGGCAAGCAAAGATCTGGGCATATCTGGAGATGGCCTTAGGGAAGGACCATAAAGAAGTCTGATGGGGACAAAAACTGCTGGGAAAACTAGAAAATAGTATGGCAGAAACTAGACATAGACCAACATCTCATACCATATACCAAGATCAGGTCAAAATAGGTACATGATTGAGACATGAAGGGTGATACCATAAGCAAATTAGGAGAGCAAGGAATAGTTTACCTGTTAGATCTATAGAGAAGGGAAGAATTTATAACCAAACAAGAGATAGAGAACTTTATGAAATGCAAAATGGATAATGTTGTTTACATTAAATTTAAAAAGTTTTTGCACAAACAAAACCAATACAACCAAGATTAAAAGAAAAACAGAAATCTGGGAAACAATTTTTACTGACAGTGTTTCTGATAAAGGCCTCATTTCTCAAATTACATAGAGAACTGAGTGAAATTTATAAGAATACAAGTTATTCCCAATTGACAAATGGTCAAAGGATATGAACAGGCAGTTTTCAGATGAAGAAATTAAAGCTATCTGTAGTCATATGAAAAAATAATCTAAATCACTATTAATTAGAGAAATGTAAATTAAAACAACTCTGAGGTACCACCTTATACCTATCTGATTGGCTAATATGACAAAAAAGGAAAATGATAAATATTGGAGATGTGGAAAAATTGGGACACTAATGCGTTGTTGGTGGAGTAGTGAACTGATCCAACCATTCTGGAAAGCAATTTGGAACTATGTCCAAAGAGCTATAAAACTGTGCATATCCTTCTATGATCTAGCAATAACACTACTAGGTCTGTATCCCAAAAACATCATAAAAAAAGGAAAAGAACTCACATGTGCAAAAAATATTTATAGCAGCTCTTTTTGTAGTGGCAAAGACTTGAAAATTGAGGGAATGCCCATCAATTGGGGAATGGCTGAACAAGTTGTGGTATATGAATGTAATGGAATACTATTGTGTTATAAGAAATGATGAACAGGCAGACTTCAGAAAAACCTGGAAAGACTTGTATGGTCTGATGCTGAGTGAAGTGAGCAGAACCAGGAGAACATTATACACAGTAATAGCCACATGGTGCAATAACCAACTTTGATAGACTTAGTTCTTCTCAGCAGTACAATGATCTAAGACAGTTCCAAAAGACTCATGACAAAAATGCTATCACATCCAGAGAAAGAACTATGGACTCTGAATGGAGATCAAAACATACTATTTTCTCTCTATTTTTTGTTTTTTTTTCTTTCTCATGCTTTATTTTGTTCTGATTTTTCTTTCACAACAAAATTAATGTGGAAATATGTTTAATATGATTGTACATGTATAGCCTATATCAGATTGCTTGCCTTTTTGGGGAGAGGGGAGGGAAGAAATGGAGGGAGAAAAAGAATTTGGAACTCAAAATCTTATAAAAGTGAATGTTGAAAACTATTTTTACAGGTAATTGGAAAAAATAAAATACTATTAAATGGGGGAAAAAAGAAGACTGATGGGGGAGGGTGTCCCAGTCTTTCAGCCCTGGCAGTAGAAATGGTCCTGGAGCAGAACCCAGTAGAAATTGGAAATTGCCAGGTACAGACAGTGAGAGACTGGTTCTTAGGCTTAAGTCACCTGCTTGGAAATTGTTAGAAAGTTTTTCCTTACATCAAACCTAAATTCATCTCTATATTAGGTAGGAAAAAACTATGGGTTTTACAATTTGCTCAATGCTTATCATATTATATACATATATATGTATATGTAGGTAGATAGATATAGATGTATATGTATATGTATATGTATATGTGGTAGGTTAGTTGTTGTCCTTCATTCTCTAAAAGGACCAAAATGACATCACTATGTTGGGGTCAAAGTTAAGTGTGTCTGATCGTGGCTAAGCTGAGAAAGCTCTACCACAGGTCAGGCACATTTGTGGACTATTTAGTTCATATGAACATTTGGAGTGTAGATGGCTCTAAATTTGCACATCTCACATTTCTTTTTAGCTCCTGCAATTACGTTTTGCTTATAAAGCCTTCTTTGACATGGGCACACCATGCTGGAGGTCCTGTGCCAGCATCTTCCATGTCTCACAATCGACTCTAAAGCTCTTCAGACACCTTGAGAGTGTCCTTGTATCCCTTCTTCTAACCTCCACATGAGCACTTGCCCTGTGTGAGTTCTCTGTAAAATAGTCTTTTAGGCAAATGTACTTTTGCCATTCAAACAATGTGGCCAGCCCATCAGAGCTGTGCTTTTTGTGGTAGAGTTTGAATCCTTGGCAGTTCAGCTTGAGAAAGGAACTCAGTGTCTGGTACTTTATCCTGCCAGGTGATCTTCAGAATCTTCTTAACACAATTCAAATAGAAGCAATTCAGTTTCCCAGCATGGCACTGGTAGACTGTCTAGGTTTCACAGGCTTGCAACAATAAGGTTAGCATAACGGCTCTGTGGACCTTCAGTTTGGTAGGCAGCCTAATACCTCTTCTCTCCCACACTTTCTTTTGGAGTCTCCCAAACACTGAGCTGGCTCTGGCAATGTGTGCATCAACATCATCCTCTATGTGTACAACTCAGAAAAGTATAAGTTCACTTACTTTGGCAGTATACTTTCCAGGGATATGTGTGTGCATGTGTGTGTGTGCATACATATGTGTGTGTAATGTGTGTATGCACATAGGTATATGTGTGTATGTGTATATATACATACACATATACATATACATGTGTGTGTATTATATACAAATGTTTTGGAGATTTGAAAATGAGACTCCAGGTTACTTTCCTATCAAAAGCCTAAATAAGTTAATAGAGTGTTATAGTCTTTTTACACCTTCTACCTACTGCTCCTCATTCTGCCTACAGGGTCAGGCAGAAGATGTTTGGTCAAATACTTGAAAGAAATTATCCAGCAATGAACTTATTCAAATGACAAGGCACCTATTATGCACTTTCTATTTGGAAACCATAGGGGTAAGTGCTGGGATTACGAATAGAAAAGCAAGGCAGTTTTTGCTCTCCAGGACCTCATATTCTAATGGGAGACAGCACATATAAACAATTTCAGCTGGAAGTCAGATGGAAAATTCCCATGATACTTAGAGTATAGCAACAAAGAAGATGGTAATACCTCTTCTTTAATGTCATTTCCACTGATGAAATCATATCTATATCTGATAGTGAACCATTTGACAGTGCCAACGACTATTGTAGTGAGAACTTTCACTTCTGCATCTTTTAATAGCTATAGTACCACAGAAGCAGTTGCCAAGTAGCATCTCAACAATGGTTGTTTCCCCAGTTGAAAGGCTGGGTGGTCATTAGTACTCCCAATTCTTTGCGTTCAGGGTCCTGGATGCTCTCCTTCAGGATCTGAGGGGAGATAGTGGAAGCGGTGGTGGTGGTGGTAGTGATTTATTTGCTTCATACATAGCACCTCCTAGCTCTCTCTCAGGGTGCCTTGCTGCTTCAACATCATGATCCCTACTAAGTCTTCTCTTAACCAAGTTAAAAATCCTTAGTTACTTCAGGCAATTCTTATATGGCATAATATTCAGGCCTTTCACTACCTGGGTGGTTGTCCTCTGGATGTTCATCAACACATTAAAGTCTTTCCTAAAATGTGGCACCCATATATGGTTTGACCAGGGTAGAGTGCAGCAAGAGGACTGACTCTAGTCCTGGACACTGTGCTCCTTTTAATACAACCTAGGATTCAATTAGATTTTTTTTGGCTGCCATATTACAATTTTGACTCTTTGACCTTGTAGTCTACTAATAGTCCTGGTACACTGTTTAAAAAATAATATTTTATATCCCCCCAATTACACATAAAAAGAAATTTTAACATTCATTATTTTTTTTAAGTTTTGAGTTCCAAATTCTGTCTCTTCCTCCTCTCCCCCCTCCCTCAGATGGTAAGCAATCTAATACAGGTTATATATGTGCAATCATGTGAATGATATTTACATAATAATGTAAAACATTTACATCTTAGTCATTTTGTGCAAGAAGACAAGAAAGAAAGAAAGAAAGAAAAAGAAAGAAAGGAAGGATGGAAGAGAAAAATAGTGTGCTTTAGTCCTGTATTCAGAGAACATCAGTTGTTTCTCTGAAGGCAGATAGCATTTTTCATCATGAGTCCTTTGGGAATGTCTTAGATCATAGAATTGCTGAGAATAGCTAAGTCATTCATAATTCTTCATCTTACAATATTGCTGTTACCATGTGCAATGTTTTCCTGGTTCTGCTCAATTCACTTTGTATCAGTTCATGTAAGTTCTTCCAGGTTTTTCTGAAATCTGCCTGCTCCTCGTTTCTTATAGCACAATAATATTCCACCACAATCATATACCACAACTTGTTCAGCCATTCCCCAACTGATGGACATCTCCTCAATTTCCAATTCTTAGGTACCGCAAAAAGAGCTGCAATAAATGTTTTTGTACAAATAGATACTTTTTTGGTTTTTTAAAACATCTTTGGCATACAGACATAGCAGAGGTATTGCAGTGTCAAAGAATATGCACAGTTGCATAGCCCTTTGGGCATATTTCCAAATTGCTCTCCTGGAACACTTTGAAGTGATCTACTGTCTAGTCACTAGTGTCAGGAGATGAAGTGTCCACTCTGTTACAATACTGCTATGTGATGTTCAGCAAGTTGTTTAACCTCTTTGAATTTTAATTTATCTTTGAAATAGAGACAATAAGCCCTGAATTCCATCATTAGCTTAAGTTGCAGTGCTGAAAGATTGGTACTAAATTATTTGGAAATCCTAAATAGAAATCTCAAGAATCTCTGAGGCTTCTGTATAACCAGGGAACTGAAAGGTAATTTTTTTGGCTGATCCTTTTAAATGACTATTATTAAACCTCATTTTGAAGAATTGAAATTGAGTATGACACAAAGAACAACACAGAGACATATGCTGGGCATAAATAAAAGATAACACATTACAAATAAGGAATTATGTGGGAAAAGGGCTTGTACAGGATTCTATCCTGTGAATGGGGAAACTGTGATTGGGATAAAAATGATGCACCAATTATATAGCAAGAACAAGAGATAACTAATGGAGAGCCTAAAGTGCTCCATTCTTTAGTATCCAAGCAATGTCAAGGAAATAAGAAGAAAGCCTGAGGTATGCTACATGGTAGATATCCAACTATGGTTGATTTATGGGAGTACATGCATAAAACTTTTTCAGGATGGGTAGACATGGGATGGACTTTGACCTGAATCATTGCAATTAATGCCTACATTATAGAAATCACAGATCCAATGGAGTATTGGTGAATTACTAAAATTTTGGTGAAAAGGTGGGGTCATAGAAACTACCATAGGATTGGCCCTTCTGCCATTTCTCTGGAGCCAGGGTAGAGAGCATAGGTATGTTCCCCAGTCCTTATGATCCTTCATATGGAAGCTTCACTTATGGATTCTTTAGCAAGTGGTTGTTTACTTATCATTTCCATTCCCATGCTTCTTGTGAATGGGCATGCATATAACCATACACCAAAATTGGGAGTTTCCCTCTCCTACATGCCATTGTAACCAAAATCCATATATATATATACACACACATATATATATACACATATACATCTATCTATCTATCTATCTATCTATATATATATGCCAGCATGACTTTTCTTTATCTCTTTGATGCCTTCTCTCTAGGCAAGTTTTTGAATTTTTATTTTTAGAACTTAAGATTATAGACTTAGAACCAGAAGGAAACTTAGAGGTCCTCTAGTCCAATCTCCTGATTTTACAAAAGAGGGAACCAAGGCCCATAGAAGTTAGGGGACTTGTCCAAGGTCATACAGATGAGTGACAGAACCAGGATAAGTCCTCCTGTTCCAAATCCAGTTCTCTTTCCAGGACACGATGCTTCCTTTCCCTTGACTGGGATTCTTATCTTTGATCAATCTGCAACTGAAATTATGCTAATTTGTCTGTACTGTTAAAAGTACCACCTACTTTTCTGGGGTAGTATCAATATAGGATTTACTTGTTTTTTTTTTTTTATTCACCCAAGAGTTATAAGGCTAGGGAGCCTTGGTGCTTATATAACCTTGGTTAATTTTTGTTGTAGAAGGTGTGCTAAGGAGTGGTTATTCTGGTGAATCCTAAATCCTAGCAGGTAAGTGATGCAGTAAATGGGGTGCTGAGCCAGGAGTCAGGGGGTTCAAATCCAGCTTCAGATACTTATTAGTTGTGACCTTGGACAAGTCACTTAAAGTATCTCAGTTTCCTCAATTGAAAATCCCTCACAGGGTTGTTTTGAGGATCAAATCAGTTAACATTTCTAAAGTGCTTGTTGCATGCTTGGAACATAGTAGGCACTTAATAAATACTTGTCTCTTTCTCCCTTCCTAAATACTTTACTCCAACTTGGCATTAACTAAGAGTTAAGTTAGTGAACTGATAAAGAAATTTCCAGGTCAGCTTCTAAGACTCATTGACTCACTACGATGTGGGGAAAGTATGTGAGATTTCATATGAAGTGTGCTTAGGAGAAAAGAGTTGTAAACATCAGAAACCTAAAACAGCATTGAGATGAATAAACTTCTCTTCATGTCCAGTTTATATTCCTGGGAAAAAAATTGAATAGACCTGTGATTTCTTTCCTTTAGAAAGTTCTGGGTAAGGAAATTCCTCTACCAATGTTAATTCCTATCTTGTCTACAACTTGTAACCTGGGACACTGAAAGATCAGAAAAGAGACTTGAATGAAAGTATTCCTGACTCTAAGACCAGTTCTCCATCCACCACACTGGGGTATATCTCACTGCTGAACATGCTATATGGAAATAAAATCTTCCTAAAATGAATAATTTTCTGACTGACTTATCACTATAATTTTAAGCAGTTTTGTTTTCTAATTGATTTTCAACTAGCAATGGTTACCAACATTTAAGCATTACATTTCCATGACATCCCTCCATTAAGTGGTTAAATAAACCATTTTGCAAAGGCTTTTTTGTGACGTGAATAATCACTCTCTATTTATTTGTTTTGTAACTTCGGATTTCTGTGTAACAGGATTTGCTAAATCAGGGCACGCCTGTATTGTGGATGTTCTGAATTGACAGGATGCAAAGAGCACACAGAAATATCCATTTCATTGGAGTGGAAGTGGGGACCATAAGTGGAAAGAGAGAAGACAAGAGGGTAGAGAGGGGAGGGCAGAAGAATTTCACTACATTGGCTTCCATATCTTCCCTGTAAACATGTCTGACCACAACACTCTCCTGATCAAAAATGTCCTATGGCTCACCATTGCCAAGAGAAGAAAATATGGATTCCTTAGCCTGGTTTCCAAAGTCTTCCAGAATCTGGTTTGAATTTGCCTTTCTACCCTTCCTTTTATTTCACACTGGACTTTTACATGTTCATATCTTGTTTTGCCCGCTCCTACTCCTGCACTTTTGACTATGATCTACCTCTGCCTGAAACACACACCCTCCACATTCTTTGCCTATTGGAAACTCTCTTCCTTCAAGATCCACCTACTCCACAAAGTTTTTCCTAATGCTTCCAGCTGGAAGAGTTCCCTTCCTCTTCTTATTTCTTTAGCACTTTTTTCTGGATCTTGCCTTTGCCCGTGTCATGTTCTATTTTGTATTCTATTTATTTGTTCACTCATCTTCTCTATTAGAATAGAAACTGTTTGAGGGCAATTTTGCTTTTCATCTTTTCATCTCCAGCATCTAGTACAGGAGCGCTGCTGTGCTCAGTCTTCTGGCCTGAGAGGCAAATGACAGACTACCTGGAGGAGGCAAGAGGAGGTTGTAGGTATTTCTGTCCCTTTAATAACAGTCCAGTCCCCTATCAGGCGGAGCAGCTGCTTCAGCCCATGTTGGATGATTTTGGCATCAAAGGCTGTGTGGGTTAGAGGAGAATTTACAGATCTCACAGCAACAGCTATTACTATGAATTGCACCTCTCCCAGGGTCCTTGCACTTGAGAAAAATAAAATAAAAGATTCCATTCTCCAGGAGAGAAGTGCTCTCACTTTTCCCAATACCAGCTGATTGTTACCTCAGATGGGGCTCAAGGTAAGAAAAGTAAGCCACTGTTTAGGTACAACATGCAAGAGGAGGGGTGTATAGGATGTAGGTGCAACAAAGCACACATTTTAATAGTACTTTTTAAAATATGCATTTTTTAGTGACAGAAAATTCTACTTGCTGTGGTCCATGGGTATTTATTTTGTGATAAATCAAATTGTATGAATTACATTAATGGCTGTAAGTCTCCAGTAGACTCTATGTTATACGCAGAAGGCACAATTTTCAAATGCAGGGGGATCCAATTTTCAGATCCTGCCTAATGTGTACAAATGACTGATCCCACCAGTGAAGGGAGAAAAGCTGGAGAGAGGTGGTGTTCAGTCATTTTTTAGTCATGTCCAACTCTTTGTGACCCCCATTTGGGGTTTTCTTGGCCAAGACATTGGAGTGGTTTGCCACTCCCTTCTCCAGCTCATTTTACAGATAAGGAAACTGAAGCAAACAGGGTTAAGTGCCTTGCCTAGGGTCACACAGCTAGTAAGTGTCTGAGGCCAGATTTGAACTCAGGAAGATGACTCTTCCTGATTCCAGGCTTGGCACTCCATCCACTGGAGAGAGGAGGATGAGACAAAATATTTAGGTTCTGGATCTGAAGTTCTGACCCATTCCCATAAAATAAAGAGTTAGAAAATCCAGAATAATAAAGTATGGTTGTTTTTTTTTAAAGTGTAGGACATTTCCCTCCCTTCCCCCAAAAGAGAATTCTTTGTTAAATTCAGCTACCATTTTTTCCTGATTCCTTATTGGGATCTGAACTGCAGAGCTGGAGTAGAGCTCAAAAAGGAGTTAGCTCAGTAGTTTCATTTTATAGAGTCCAGGAAATTGAGGCCTACATAGACATGACTTGGCCAAGGTCACATAGTTACTAAGTAGTAGAGCTGGAATTTAAACTCTGTTTTTCTTACTCCAGAGCCAGCACTCTTTCCACTGTACCACAAAAACTCTGCAAATAAGCATGTCTATTATTTTTCCTCAGAGTAAATTCTCAAGATTGCTTATGAGCCTCTCTGACCTTCTGTAGGTATATCATCATCATCATCATCATCATCATCATCATTATCATCATCATGATGAAATCCTTCTTCTCCTCAATTCCATATTCATGGCTTAATCATTCACTACAAATATATGAACAACATAGTGAAAGTGCTAGAGTATTTAATGCCCACATAACAAACTGTTCTCTGTTGAAAACATACCATCAACAACAAGAACAATTGGTATAAAACCTGGCATCTTCCAAACATACAATTTGAATCTACAATGCTTCTGCCCAGATTTTAATATATTCTCATCATTCTTAAATACAAATGACTATGACTTTCCAGGTAAAGAAGGAGTTGCACCAAAAGATCATATTAATCATTTAATGTACATGGATGAAATCAAATTATATGGCTCCACTAAAAAGCACATTTAACAGATACTTCATCTCATGGAAACTTTCTTCAATAATATCTAAATGTCATTTGGATGAGTTTCATTCAAAATAAATTTTAGGGAGTTTTCCCAAAGGCACACACAAAAACTATAAGAATACAACTATACAACACTCTTTATGGAAATGAAGGCAGACTTGAATAATTGGGAAAGCATTAATTGCTCATGATTGAGTCACGTCAATATAACAAAAGTGGCAATGTTGCCTAAACAATTCACTTATTCAGTGTCATACCAATCAGAATATCACTATATGTTAAATATCATTATATATTACATATTAAGTATCATTATATAAAAAAATAATAACAAAATTCATCTAGAGTAATAAAATGTCAAGAATTTTAAGGGAAATAATGGGGGGGAAACAGAAGAGAAGTAGTCAAAATATATCAAATCTCAAACTATACTACAAATCAGTAATCATCAAAACTATTTAATGCTGGTTAATGAAGAAATAAATTAGTGGAACTGAAGAGGTACACAACATACAAAAGAAAAACACAGGATGGTGTTCAATAAACCAGAAGACCACACTACTGGGGAAAGGATTCACCATTTGATAAAAACTGGAAAAACTGTACAGCAATCTGGCATGAACATGGTTTAGACTAACATCTCATAATACAGCAAGTCACAAATAGGTAAGTGACTTAGAAAGGAAAGATTAATCCTAAACAAATTAGAGGAACAAGGAAGGAAACATCTATCACAACTATAGATAGACTAAAAATTCACTACCGAAGAAGGGATATAGAGGATCATAGATGATAAAATGAATACTTTGCATAAAATTGGAAAGGTTTTACACAAACCAAATAGATTAAAATTAGAAGAGAAATGGTTAAGGAAAAAAATCTTTTGAGCAAGTTCCCTGATAAAGGTCTGGTACCCAAGATATGTAAGAAACCTATTCAAATATATTAGCACAACATTAATTTCCTAATAGATAAATGATCAAATGATACAAGTATGCACTTTTTAAAGGAAGAAATCAAAGCTATCAATAGCCACATGAAAATTTTTCCCCAAATCACTAGAGAAATGCAACTTTAAATAAACCTGAGACTCCACCTCAAATTCCTCAGATTGTCAAAAATGACAATTTTTGGAAGAGTTGGGAAAATAGGCACACCTGTATACTGTTTGTACACTTATCAATTGGTTCAGTCATTCTGTAAAGCAATTAGAAGCTATATCCCAAAAGTCACTAAACTATGCATACCCTTTAATCCATTAGTACTACTACTAGGTCTATATTCCCAAGAAGAAAAGGAGAGGAAGAGGGAAAAGAAGAGGGAGAGGAAGAGGGAAAGAGAGAGGGAGAGGGGGAGGGGGGGAGAGAGAGAGACAGAGAGAGACAGAGAGGCAGAGAGACAGAGAGAGACCGAGAGACAGAGAGAAGTAGGGAGAGGGAGAGGGAGGGAGAGGGAGGGAGAGAGAGAGACTATGTATATAAAAGTACAGCTGTTCTTTTCATAGTGGCAAAGAACCAGAAACTAAGGGGAGGCCTAGCAATTGAGAAAAGGTAGAATAAATTGTGGTATATGAATTCAGAGGAATATTATTATACTATAAGAAATTATGAAAGGGAGAGTTCAGGGAAACCTGGGAAGACTTGTAGGAACTGCTATAGAGTGAAGTGAGTAGAGCTAGGAGAACAAATGATACTATAACCTAAGTGTAAAGAAAAAAAATTTGAAAAACTAAAGAATTGTGTTCATAAAATGACCACGATGATTCCAAAATGATGAAACATGCTCCTACCTCCTAACAGAGAGGTGGTGAACTCACAGTGCAGAATAAGACATGCATTTTCAAATATAGCCAATGTAGAGATTTATTTTGTTTGACTGTGTGTATTTGATTCAAAGGTTTTATTTTTCTTTCTTTTGTTGGGTTGGAAAGACTTGGGAAAATCAAGGAAAACTAGTGATAGGGTTACCAAAAAGAAAAAAAAGGAGGAAAATAAGTCATTGAAGTGTTTTTAAATGCACAGAAGAGAATAGAAGAAAGATGAGTATGAAACATATACAAAGCAGGACAGCTTTGAAAATAAAACATTGAATTCATTGTATACTTGGAGGGAGAAGCCAGATGAATGTAACAGAGATTCATGGCTGCATGTACAATCCTCTTTTTTCTATCCAGCTTTGTATATGGAAGTGTTCATCTTGTTTGGTATTTATTAAATTCAAAAAAAATTTTAAAGAATGTTATTTGGACTCTGTAAGTATTCATATGCATCAAGAGAGAATAGAGACTCTTAACTTTAATCTGAGGGTAAAATTGAACCAAAACATGAACATGGCAAATACCTTGTTCTTGGCAAGTCTCATCAAGCATAAGGTTAGCAAGTGTTAAGTAACAGACTTAGTATGGTAAAAGATTGACTGATATCTTGAAGCCAACGCTTTACAGGAAGAAAACATCTGGAGCAAATAACACCTATGCAATGCTAATCTTGACATATAATTTTTTCCCAGTGAAAGGGACAACAGATCTAAAAGGCGGCCAAAGAAAAACTCATGGGACGTTAACAATATACAGGGTACATCAAGTTAGTTTTAGAAAGATTCATACTTCCTCACCAAAAAGAGGATGAGAATTGAGAGATATTCTCAGAGCTCCCTATAAACAAGTTAAAAATTTACAGAAATCATTTTGGAACAGACATCATTTCACAAAGTAATGTGAAAGGCTAACAATGTATATTCATGACTGTATTTGCCAAATGCAACTGAAAGTGCTTTATCTCTGGACAGAGCCTATGAAACTAGTGATTATATTTTTCCCCACTCAATAGTATTTTATTATTTCCAATTATATTAAAGATAGTTTTCAACATTCATGTTTATAAGATTTGAATTCCAAATTTTTCTCCCTTCCTTCCTCCCCTCCCCCCTACCCAAGGCAGTAAGCAATCTGTTACAGATTAAACATATTTCCACATTAACCATGTTTTGAAAGAAGAATCAGAACAAAAGGGAAAAACCATGAGAAAGAAAAAACAAAAAAAAAGTGAAAATAGTATGCTTCCATCTGCATTCAGACTCCATAGTTCTTTATTTGGACGTGGATAGCATTTTCCATCAGGAGTCTTTCGGAATTGTCTTGGATCATTATGTTGCTGAGAAGTGCTAAGTCTCTTATAGTTAATCATCACACAATGTTGCTGTTACTATGTATAATGTTGCCCTGGTTCTGCTTACTTCACTCAGCATCAGTTCATGTAAGTCTTCCCAGGTTTTTCTGAAATCTGCTTGCTCATCATTTTTATAGCACAATAGTGCTATTCGTATTACATTCATATACCACTATTTGTTCAGCCATTCCCCAATTGATGGGTATCCCTTCAGTTTCCAATTCTTTGCCACCACAAAAAGAGCTGATATAAATATTTTTGTACATGTGGGTCTTTTTTCATTTTTTAATCATCTCTTTGGGTTACAGACCTAGAAGTGGTATTGCTGTATCAAAGGGTATGTATGCACAGTTTTATAGCCCTTTGGGCATAGTTCCAAATTGCTCTCCAAAATGGTTGGATCAATTCACAACTCAACCAACAGTACATTAGTGCCCCAATTTTCCCACATCCTCTCCAACATTTATCATTTTCTTTTTTTGTCATATTAGCCAATCTGACAGGTGTGAGGTGGTACCTCAGAGTTATTATAATTTGCATTTCCCTGTGATTTAGAGCATTTTTTACGTGACTACAGATAGTTTTAATTTCTTCATCCAAAAACTCCCTGTTCATATCCTTTGACCATTTATCAATTGGAGAATGACTTGTATTCTTACAAATTTGACTCAGCTCTCTACATATTTGAGAAATAAGACCTTTATCAGAAACACTGACTATAAAGATTGTTTCCCAGCTTTCTGTTTTCCTTCTAATCTTGGTTCCATTGGTTTTGTTTGTGCAAAATTTTTTTAATTTAATGTAATAAAAATTATTCATTTTGCATTTTATAATATTCTCTATCTCTTGTTGGGTCATAAATTCTTCCCTTTTCCATAGATCTGATAGGTAAACTATTGCTTGCTCTCCTGATTTGTTTATGGTATCACCCTTTATGTCTAAATCAAGTACCAATTTTGACCTTATCTTGGTATACAGTGTGAAATGTTGGTCTATGCCTAGATACCTAGTGATTATACTAATGAAGGAGCTAGGTATGGTGACACATGTCTGTAATCTCAACTACCAGAGAGGGGAGTTCTGTGCTGTAGTGGGCTGTCCTAATTGGACATCCACGCTAAGTTTGGCATTAATATAGTGAACCCATAGGAGGTGGAAGGGGCACTGGTTGTCTAAGAAAAAGCAAAGTGACCCAAGTTGGAAATAGAGGAGGAGCTTCCATATTGATCTGTAGTGGGATTGGCCTGTAAGTGGTATCTGTACTTCCAGCCTGGGTGAGACAGGGAGGCCCAGTCTTGAAAGGAAAAGAGAAAGGAAAGGAGAGAGAGAAAAAAAAAGAAAAGAAAATGAGGTTGTGATCAAGGTTCAGAATCAGGTCATCACCACTAGAAATTATGGGAAGGTCATCCTTAAGGAGCCAAGACTTATTGATCAAGGCAGATTTTACAATGAAGTGGCAGAAACTGTGAAACATGTAACTGCAGGTTGTAAAAATTTAGCATCTACCAGTTACCTAGAAATACACAATCAGGTAGCTAGGATTATGTACCAGAAGCTTGTTATCCTTTAAAAACTGACAGTAAATTCCTTTTCTACAAATGCAAACTCCAATATAGTCTATGGAATTTGTCAAATAAATTGTACTGGAACTGGAGCATCATTACAGACAAAACTTTTGCCCACAATCACACAATGTATCAATCACATATCCATAAAAATTTAAGATGAATATTATAATAATGCTGACTGTTCAAGTACTCATAGTTTCCAAATTTCACAGAATAAAAAGCTTTCAAAATATAGAGACCTAGGGGGAGAAGTTAAAACTGTGTATCAATACAATGAAGAAAGTGTCCAATATATCATCCTGTCTGCTAATGAAATTTACCTGAAGATACTTATAGTAAGTCTAGAAAAAATAAACTTAAAACCTAATAATCTTATTAAAATACAAAAATTATTCATTTTTATCCACCTGTTTAATAGTCCACAGAACATGGCATATAAAAGAATAATCACAAGATCATAGATTTAGAGTCAGAAGGGACCTTACTGCAGGATAACAGCTTGTCCTTGTACTATCTCTATCTGAAACTCAATCAAAAAGGATGAGAATCCTGAGATGGTGGTGGTGGTGGTGGTAGTAGTAGTAGTAGTAATAGTAATATTCCTTCCTAATATAAATCATATGATGCTATGAATATTAATAGCTCACATTTCCATAGTACTTTAAGATTTATAAGGCATCCCCCCTTCCAAAGTCCTATAAGTATTATGATGATGATGATGATGATGATGATGCCCTAGCCCAGAGAGAGATAGACCCAAGGTCATTCACTATCTATCCACTGCCACTAATCCTTTACTTCCAACCTTAACCTTCTCCCAAGAAATAAGCCCAGAGAGAGGACATAATTTATTCCAGAAGTTTGCATTTATCATTATTCTAGTATTTATGCTCTTCTGCATTGTCTTCATTTCCAGACAGCTCCACTCAGCCTGATACAATATTCATAACAGAGTCCAATTCCCAACACAAAAAGTGAATTATCTCATCTATATTCCCTTCCCTTGGTGGAACTAGGACAGGGAAAGAGGGGCAGATGCCTCCAGGGCATGCCATAGAAGTAGGGCTTGGAGACTGGGTAAAGAGACACTTCAGATTCATCTAATTCAATAAGCATTTATTTAGGATCTCTTATGGGCAAAGCAGTGTGCTGGATAGTTTCTGACATTCCCATCCTCCCCAACCCTGATTTCACATCATCCAAGTGTGCAGATCTTAGAACTTATCCTGAGTGCCCAGAAGAGTTAGTTGATCATCTACTCCCTTCTCTCCTTGGCTACCCAATCCCCTTTCTTTATTTGAGTGAGTCACATTCTTCTGCTTCCTTCTATCTCATTTTCTATACTATCACTCTCCTTCCCAATTTTTCCAGTGAGAAATACTAGAATTGCACAGAAGATTTAGGTCAGGCATCAGGAAGAACTTCCCTACAATTAGGTTGTGAAACATAGACTCTTCCAGTGAAACTATGACATTTTCCTTGGGGAGTTTTAAAACTTTTAGAATGTCAGAACCATACAGTACCACAGAGTTGATCTGATCCAATCCCCTTATTTTCCATATGAGTAAACTGAGGCACAGAGAAAAGAAGTGACTTGCTCATGATCGTGCAGCAGGTTAGTGGCCCTACCATAACTAGAACTCAGGTCTCCTGCTTTCCAGTCCAATGTTCTTTTCTCTAAGCTGTCTCTCTTTGAAAGAGACAACTCTTTCTCTTTTCCTCCCATGTATCTGATTCAGTTGAGGATGGTCCTGTCTGGAGGCAGAGAAAGGGAATGAATGACCTCCAAAAGGCTCTGACAACCTTAGAAGTTGAGGATTCTCCAGCTTCACCTCTCCTCTTCATGACTGCAGTCAGAGCATCTGTTTGCTTTGAAGCTTATTCAAGATCAAAGCATTTGCTAATTGAAAATTAAAATATCCATCCATCTCACTCACTGACAATGTGAAACTCACTCAGCCATGCTGCAGTAAACTAAAATTCACAGCACAGTGCCCCTAGGTTTTCAGGGCTGACAGAGGTCATCTGGTTTAATCATCTTCCTCCCTTCCAGGAAGACTATTCCTTCCTTTCTCCCTCCCTGCTTATCCCCACCTCCCCCTCCAGCCTTGGACAAGTCAGATTCTCTCCTATTTTTATAGTGTCAGGACCACTTTTCCTCATAGAGATGTGGAAGCACTTTGTTGGTAGGGTACCAGTATCCTCATCCCCTTCTGTGCTCATATAAGAAGAATTTCCCAAGTGGTCAGAGCTACAGAGCTCTGGCATGAGACTACAGAATGAAGACTGGGGGTGGAAGAGAGAGAATCTGTATAATATTCTTTCTAGAGAGCCTTAAATACTTTTATTTGGGGTCTGTAAGGACAGCACTGATGAGCAGATGGATAGATTGACCTTTAGAGGGCTCTGCCAACCCCCAAGCCACTCAAAGGTCCTAGTCCTTTTTACAGACATAACAAATCTGCTTGAGGAGAGAGGAATGCTTACGGTCACCTATTCACTCTCCAGTGTCCCAAGTTTTTCCTAGATCTGATTTCACTAAATTTCCCTTCAAACTCTCAGACAGGATAGGACAGGGGACAGCAGAGGGATCACATTCCCATTTACAATAGGAATCCTTGTTAATCTTGCCTCAGCAGCTCCTAGGTGTTCCAGGTGACAGGATTGGAGGGGAAGGGAAACATACTTTCAACCTGTCCTGGTTTATGACAAAGCTGAGCCTGGAGCCAAGACCTCAAGATTTTCATTTTCCATCTTCTTCCCACTCCACCGCCAACACCATGCAGGCCTCTCCTTCTGTAAGGGCTAACTTGCTTGAACTGGGGGTAGTACAGAGACCCATTCAGAGGCAAAGCCCAGAGACCTGACTCCCAATATGGAGAGGGAACCCCTGATGTCCTCCTATTTCTTGAGCTCTAGTTCTCTTCCACCTCCTCCCTCCCCTGCCCCTCCCCATGGGTGAGTTTCATCTTAGGGACTTTACTAACTGGTTCCAGGAAAGAAAACCAACCGCAAATTTTGGGAGAAAATTGACCCGAGTGGCCAAGAAGGACTGGGTATGTGGTACCACGGGGTGGGTTAGGTGAAGAAGATTGTGGGAAGTCTCTGTCTATCCCTTGAGGGTTCTGCATCTTCTTGGCAGGGTAGGTTTTAAGAGGTCCAAAGGGACTCGAGGGGACTGGGAGGTGTGTTGGTCCCCAGCGGCTCACTTAGCAGGCGGAGCTGGGTTTCTATGTGAGTCAGAGGAGGGATCCAGAAGGGGACTGACAAGGGACAGGGGCGGTGCCTGGGGGCTGGAGAAGTCTCACGGCTGAGACAGCCCCTCCCCCTGGCCCCGTCCCCGCCCTTCCTGAGTCTCGGAGCTGTCCAAGCTCAGTGCTGGAGCCGACGCCTCCCGCGTGCAACTCACCGCCTCTCCGCGCAGTCCCCGCGCCCGCCCGCGCTAATTACTCGTCCACCATCGCTCCGCCCAGCTACATTCTGCTTTCCCCCGCCCCACCCCACCCTACCCCATCCCACCGCTTTGCCCAGTCCACTCCTCCCCCGCAGGGTTGGAGCACTGGGGACCAGAGTCGGCGGTCTGCTGGGACCTCGAGTAGAGCAATTGGGGCAGGTAGCCCCGGGGCAGGAGCCGGAGATCGCAGCAGCCACGCTTCCTAAGCCCGGCTCCCCTAGTCCCCTGCCAGCTGAGAACTGCGAGAGCCCAAGAGACGCCCCAGGACAGCGGCAGGAACGGCCTCAGGAGCTTCTCCTGGAGACTTCTGAAAGAAGCCCTTCACGCGTGGATGCGGCGGGAGCCTAGAGAAGCGTGTAGCCAGCGCCGCTTCTGCCCTCGGGCGCCTTATGGCTTGAAGGTTAGAGCTGGGGTCTAAGGGGAGGGAGGCGGCCACTGGGGCCAGACTCAGACCTTGGGAACTGTAAGGCAAATTTCTCAGAGAAAGGTCTGGAGTTTTTCACCTTTGGAAGGAATGGTGTTCTTACTTGAGAGGTAGAACTTTGGCGAGCGCCCACTCCAGCTTGGGGTCCCAGTGACCCTCGGCGCCCCCTTGGAGCTCGGTGCTTTCCATTGCACCCCTCCTCCTACGAGCCTAGTCGGAGCTCAGGGCTGGGGCAGGAGCTCAGACGCTTCACCAGAAGAGCATCCTCCCAAGACCAGAGGAGACTCTAGTTGGGGTCTCGCTAGCCTGTGGGGACTCACTGACAGTCATCTGGAGCGTTTTCGTCTTCCCCTGATGCCTTAGACAGGTTTCCTCAAGGGGCAGAGTTTTGAATCTACTGGCGACCAGACCAGGCTTGGTACAAATATTTCACCCTCTCCACAGCTCTCTTCAGTCTCAATATGAGCCCAGCAGGAGGTGGCGGGGGTCGGGGATAGGCTGTGGAAGCGCCGAGAACCAGGTGGAGTAAACAGTGGGGAGCAGAGAAGTGGCACTACCCCGACAGGTAGGGATCATAAGGAGCCAGCGTGGACCCTACCCTGCTTTAAACCGCTCTCCAATGATGACCCCAACCTGGAACCTGACTTCTGGCTGCTTCAGGTGTGGAACGGGTGACCATTAGGATAGGTTGCTCCTGGCAACTCAGCATTCATTCGGATGTACTGAGGCCTCTTCTTCACCCCCTTCCTCTCTTCTCTTTGACTCTCAGCCAATCTCTCTGTCGCTTTGTTTCTGTCTCTTTCTATGTTTCACTCTCTTTCTTTCTATGTCTCTCTGTATCTGTGTCTGTCTATCTCTCTGCTCAGCAGATTTCCACCCCCACCCCCAATTTCATCAGACCCCTTCAGGTTCTTTCTTCTTTCATATCATCCAGCTTCCTCAATTATCTTTCCATTAGAGGCACTGATTTCCATTAAACTTAACCCGGAGTCAAGTTGAAAGCAGAGGGTGGGCTCCCAGCTCCAGAATGGAAAGAGGCCCTGATTAGGATTTGCATGGAGAGGTGGGGGAGCATTGTCGTGGGCAGCAAAGAGGTTTAGATAAACTAAGGACATCTCATACCTTGTCTGCTCTGAGACAGACCTGTGTAGGAAAAAATGAGATCAAATGTGAGAGGGTGCATGTACGCACAAATCATAGCCCTTGTATAAGACATTTATTCAGTTCCCTGAAGTCTCACAGGATAAGTTTCTGTTGTTACCTATAGAAAAAGCTGTTCTAACCCAGTCACTGTCCCCAGTGGCTTCTCTTAGAGATAGAGGATAGGAATTTCTGAAGATGGGGTGTGCTAGGTGGCTCTCTCCTAGTTGACAGATCCTTAGGTAGTAAAGGCTTCTTTTGGAATTTGAACATCACCCTAACTCTGGGCCCTCCATATTAGTATATGTCCAATCTGAGGAACCACAGTGGTTTTCAGACCCATCTCACTCTCAGGGCTCAGGATTGTCCACTGAGATTGCACATTTCTATGGAAGTAGTTGTGCTTCTTCTGGATTCATCCTGAGGCATTAGGGTAAGATGAGAAAAAAAAAAGAAATTATTGTTTGACTCTTTCATGTACCTGTTGCTGTCATTTGGCAATTGGAGGGTGGGAGTGACATGGTAGTTAAGGTGAAGGGAGATTAAAAGGACAGCAAATAAACCAGCTTTCTGCCTCTCTCCCCTATCCTTTTGCTTATCCACTTTGTGTCCAGCATTCCATCTGTTCCCCCAGGATCCTGGTATTTCCTCTGAACTCAGGTTTTTGCCTGGTGAGAGACTCTGGAGTGAATGACCTTGAGCTAAGCATGTGTAGTTCAGGAATCCCTACCTTTATCTACTTGAAGAAGGCCATAATCTTCCTTCCTATTCCCTTTTCACTTGGGAAAGAGTGTGGAGAAGGGAATCAGAGGCATGAGATTCTCCTGATTTTTATAAAGTGGGAGGGTCTAGTGAACTGATTATCCTAGAATTTCTTGGGCTAAAAGAAAAATTAAGACATTAATTTATTGATACTCTACTCCTTCCAAATAGACATTTTCAGTTCACAGGATGGGAAGGAATTGGGAATCACCACCCTAGGGTTTCTTCTAGGAAGGATAATATTCTTCAGCACTCTGTTCCCATGCATAGTTGGGTTTCTCTTCTTTCCTAAACATGTCCTTGTTCAACTCCAAGAATTCACCCATATGACTTCAGAATTGCCAGCCTGAGTGCTTATTTCTCCTTTTGCGTTCCTTCTTACCATCCTCACCTTTAGAGTTAGTGCCAATTTTTTTCCCTCAAGGTCTGATAAACTAACCTTTCCTGAAATTCTTAGGAGTGATTAGTTCAGGCTTACAGAGCATCATGTTCCCCAGAGAGGCTGTGCAGCTCATGCCAGGTTGTCAGTGAGTGCTTTTACTGTATTGATTTGATTCTTCCTACACTATAGTCTGGGGAGAGTCTAAGGAGGTTGACAAAGCTGGTAACAATGCTTGTGGGCTAGTCTGTCTTCTATCCCTATCTGCAAGGCTGAATTCTTCTGTTTAGAAAGTATAAATCTAAATAATGGATGGTGTCGAGGACTTGGATTTGACAGAAACTTTTCCTCTAGCTTTTTAGGATATTAACATTAATTCAAGGGGGGCATGATACCACATAGAAACATGACCACATGTTCCAATGAATGCAAGCAGAGATGCTCTCTGATCACCATTCTCTGGGCAAGCCATTGGGTTAGAAGAGAAGGGTTCAGGCTTTGAGTGGTTTTCATCTAATCTGCATTTAAAAGTAGAATCTATGCAGAGGAAACAGCTTAGAGCAATGGGTAGAATATAGGACCTGGTGGGGTGGGAGTAAAGGAAAGAGAGGTTGGTCAGGACTTTTGTGTTCCAATACTGTCTTTGTCACTCACACTTTCCTGACTCTTTCTTTCGTTGCTTAACTTGTATACGAGCTGAAAGTACTTTTGGCTTTGAGGAAGACAGGAGAGTGACAGTCTTGAGGTTTCCCAATGCAGAGTCAATTAGGTACTGAAGATCAGCAGACCCCAAGATATAGGCACTGCTGTTGCTATGTGACATTTGTGCTTGTTGGGAGGGTATGATCACCTCTGAGAGACAATATGCCTCCCAGTTAAGCCAGGTGTCCCTGCAACCTCTAGTGGACAGACCAAGTAGTTTACAGATCTATCAATCAACAAGCATTTATTAAGTGCCTACTATGTGCCAGGCACTGTGCTAAGTACTGGAAGGATACAAAGAAGGGCAAACACAGACTCTACCCTCAAGGAGTTTCTTTTCTAAGGGGGAGACATTATGTAAATAAATAGGTGCCTGCAAGATACATGCAAAGTAGGTAGAAGGGAGCTTAGGGGGTCCAGATGAAGGGACTGAAGTCTGATGCTTAGGTACGTGAATTTCTTTCAGATGACATCTCAAATTGCTATCTTGAAGTGCCAGGTCCATTCAAAGATCATTCAGTCTATTCTATTGACTCTAGGCAGGCTCCTTTTCTATTTCAGGACAAACCTTTTTCTATTCTTAAAGCTCTCCCAAGAAGGAGATGGTGAAGTCCTCTTTGGTCTACTGCTCTAATACCTTGCCCCACTGAACCATCTGTGACAGAGATCTCTAGGTTGCTTGAGTCTGGGTTCAGATACCAAAGGGCCTATATGCTAACCTATAAGCATGGCTTCATAACTGAACTCTCTCCTAGTCCTGGCAATAACCAGGAACCACAGATAGGATGGTCAAGCCCTGCCTTTCTATTCCAATGTGCAGCACCACTGCATGCCACAGTAATCTTTTGGGGGTTCCTTGTGTTATTTTGATTTTAACTTGGGCATCTCTTAGCCCTTGGAGGAAAACTTGCAGATCTGGTTCCATGATTATGTGTAAGCACTCCAGCTCTCGGAGATACTAAATGCATGTGGAAGTAGTTTGCTTCCTGTTTCTAGATGGTAGACTGATATTAATTATCTCTAGCCTTTTCAATTACTTTAATAGTAATGGAATCCAGAGTTAGCATACCTCTGCATCTTCCCTTCCCCCAATGTAATTGAAGACTTCTTTTTTATTTTTTACAAGAGACTCATATTATTTAAATTCATGGGCTTGGAAAATAGCTTGATTGTTGTGTCAGTATGTGTGGGTGGTGGAGTTAAACTGAAAGATTCAGCCGCTCTTTTTTGCCTCCATTTAGGTCCAAGAAAGGGAGAGACACATACCCTTCTGGACTTAAACTTTATCTTGCTGTGCCCTAATCCCTTTCTCTGACAAGCAGGCCCACATCAAGGCTGATGAAATTAAAGAACCAGCCCTCCCACCCTGCATTCCCCAAAGAAGACTGAGCTCCCTTCTCCAAGGGAGTTAGAGTCCTTGCTCTCTGTCAGTAAATGAATGTATCCTCTGCCTGGTTCCTCTTCCTAACCTCTACTGGCTAGACTGCTCAGGGTGAAGCCAGAAGTAGTGAATTTGGGGCTGGGACCACTCTGCTGGCATCTGACCAAGACTTACAGGTATTTTCTGCCTAACTTCATACATTGGCTCTGCAGAAACATGCTGATAAACAAAACAACGTTACAGGGAGCAGTTCGTCCTGTAAGAACAATATTCCAGCTGAGTCTTTCAGTACCATGAAGAAGCTTGGTTATAATTTTTTAATGACTTTACTAGGAAAGCACAGCATGGCTATAACATAGCTTATGCCTGTGCTTCTAACTGGGGCTAGAGCCTGGGAGGCCACTAAAATGCTTTGGGGGAAGAAGTGGCTAGGTGGGTGAGAGGGAGGATAAAGGAGTGAGTTCTCAGTATATTTTGTCATTAAATATCAAATATGCAAATTAACATTTTAACTTAATTTAATTTAATCCTCACATCAACCTTAGGAGGTAGGTGCTATCACCTGCAATAGAGGTTAAAGCAAGTCAGCCTAGGGTCACATAGCTAGTAAGTATCTGAGGTCAGATTTGAACTCAAATCCTCCTGATTCCAGGGCTAGCGCTCTATCCACTGTGCAACCTAGCACAAAATACACTTTAACATACAACTTCAGCAATTTTTTGCTAACTGAAGGGTACTTCTGGGGAGCTGAACTTTTCCCAGGAGGAGATAGGAAATTTCCCTGGTCCCTGCTACAGAAGGGAGAGAAGGTGAAGCGAGGAGAGGTGAGGGCAATTAGATTTCCATGTATCTTTCCAAGTAGCATCAGTCAGAACCTGGGTAGGGGATGGAAAGTGATCTCAGTATATGAGCACTGCTCTCCACTCCACCCCCAAGGGCCCTATCAACAAGCAGGGCCTGTATCTGCTTTCGAGTCCTGTTCATTGCATGGTGTGTTATTACTTATTATTAAATAGCAACCATGGCCCCAAATGACGGCTCCCTTGCAGATGTCTGGGAGCTGCAGGCTCAGTGAGGCTCGTCTGTCATTGGGCTTCTCCCCATCGTGTGTGCCTTACGCTGTTTCCGTTGCCGAGTGTTTGTTATTGTTTGTGCTCTAAGTGGCTCAGCAGGGGAAAAGCATTAGAAATGAAATTATTTTTGTTACACACCATATAATTGCATCTTCCTCCTTCCTGTAACCCTAGGCAGCAGCCTCACCAGCAATTCCCTGGGAATCCTTGGTCTAGGAAGAAAAGGAGGGTCATATCTTGGAAAAGATTAGATGGACCCCTCTAATAATGACTCCAATTTATAGACTTTAAAATTTCTGAAGCACTTTCCTTGAAATTGCCTTGTGAGGTGGGTCATAAAATCATCATTCCTATTTCAAATATAAGGAAACTGAGTCCCAAAAAGATGAAGTGACTTGTCCATGTTCATACAGATAGTAAATAGCTGGAACCCAGGTCTAAATCCAGAATTCTTTCTATGATACCACACTGCCCATAGGTTACCCTACCTATGCATAGTCTCTCCCTCCATAGTTGATCCAAGGAAGTAGAGAAGGGAGGGGTAGGTGAAAAGAGGAGAAATAAAATGATACTTAATTCCATCAGCTAAAGAGATCATAGAATTTTCAGCCCCCTAGAGTCTTGGAATCCTAAGATTCTAGAACTTGTTTTCAAAGGATTTATTTGCCCTGTATCTCAGATGTGGAACCAATTGAATAAAATACAGAGAAATGCCCCCCTAATTCATAATGAAAGCAAAAGAATAGACAAGATCAATTAAGAGATCTATAATCAACTAACAATGAATCAAGCAGCATTTATTAATTTCCTACTATTTGCTGATTCCCTCTATATGAGGCAAAGAATTCTATTCTTCTGTATTGTGTTTTCTCTTAGCTCCTAACTGCTAGGGGACGGGGCTATAAACTTCTTGATGTTTATGATATTATCATAGGGTCATATGACTCAGAATTTGAAGGAACCATGGGGATTATCCTAACACCCTCACTTTTTTGTTTTTTTACAGATGATAAAATTAAGGTTGGTAAGGTGACTTGCCCAAAGTCACAGAGCTTAGATTTAAATTTGAATTTTCTGACTTGAATTCTTACCTGCATAACTGTTAAACCTTGGCTCTTGTGACTTTTTTCAGGTCTTATTGAGTGAAAGGAACTGGTGAGTTCCAGAGGTAAGATTCAGTTGCCCAAGCTTCTCCCAAACTGAGTATCACTCTTGGACAGTACAAGAAGGCAATTTCCCCCATCTCCCTCTCCAAGATTAACCTCTTAGGTATATGTGCATGAGGGAAGAGGGCTGATTTTGGTACACCATGGGAGCAGGACTGAGTGTCAGAGAGGCAGAATGTCTTAATGAGTTTAATTTGGCTGAATAATTTAAGAGCATACATTAGAAGTAAGGTAACATGGGTTCCATTCCTATCTCTGCCACTAACTAGGCATGTGATCTTGGACAAGTCACTTCTCTCTTCTGGGTAAAAGGGAGGAGGGGGGTTAATTAGGCATTCTTCATGGTCTCTTCCAGTTCTGACAGTCTGCCTTTCATAGGATGGTAGCTTTAGAACCAAAAGGGATCTCAGAGGCCATCTTATCCAGTCCCCTCCTTTAGATGAGAAAGCTGAGGTTCTGACAGCAGGAATTTGGTTAAGATTACAGAGTTAACAGCAATGCTGCCTAGTCCTCTGACTCCAAATCCAGCTCTCTTTCTACTGTGCCACAGTGGCGGTAGGGATGGATGGACCTTCTTTGTGAATACTGTGGACTCCAACAGGATAACCTAGGACTCCTATTAAAAACAAAACAAAACTCTTGCGATGAGTTGGAATGCCTCCTTTCTCATCCTGTTGGAGCCCACAGTTACTGGTAATGGACATTTTACCATTTACCTTCCCTCCAATTATCCTTAGAGGAAACCACATGCTTGATCCCTCAGAATCCATATTGACTACACTCATATTGTTAATTATATAATACAATTACATAATTAGTTATAAACTAATCATCTCATATTTCAATCATAATTTCTTAAACAGCTGGAATGGCACAGCTAGAAAGTACCTTTGAAATCACCTAGCCCAGCTCCATCATTTTACAGATGTGCCAAGAAGAGATATTGGTTGCCCAAGGTCATACAAAATAGGGAATGATAGGGCCAGTTGCAAGTGTTCAAATAGGATTATAAGGATTCTTAGAATGGAAAACCCAAGGCTGATGTTTACCTACTCACAAGGTACTCCAAGGGGAAGCTGATTAGTAGTGGTTGTTTTCATGAAATCGTCCTCATCCTTCAGTTATTTTAAGCCCAAATTTTATTGTTTTCCCTCATACCTAGAACCATACTGATGAGCATTCCTTTATCCATTCATTCATCCTCTTGAAAGCCACTGAAGTAAAAAGAAACAGTTTTTTCTTGTATGATCCTTCCTCAGAGAGGCCATTTCCTAAATGACACAACTCCACTTCCAACAAATTAAGCCAACTAGTGACAGGAAGGAGGACATCTCCCTCAGGCCTTCTGACCGTCCCCTCCCTGACACTAACATGGTCCCTGTCATTCAGTTCTTGAATAGTTGGTTAGTTTGTTGTGGTAAAAGAGAGAAGCACCTGCCTTGGAGGGTAACCAGAAATTCAGGTCCCAAGTCAGTGGGGTATAGAATACTCCAACAAGGGTTTATTTTCCAGGTTTACCTTGTCTTGAGTCCTGTAAAAAACACTAGTTCTGCAATACCATGTGACAAATGGAACATAAAAAATGCCATTTGAAGTCAGGCCCCTTAGGTTCCATATACCATCCATCATAAGTTATGGAAGATTTTTGGTAGATGGCATCACCCTTGAGGCTTTAGAGATAACCCTCAAACTTCTCTCTCTTCCCCTTGAAAACTTACTGTGGAAAAATAACTAGTGATTCCCTGTGAATTGATCTACAGCCTTCTTGAACTCATTCCTCTGGCCTCTACCACCTTATCAGAATATATTTCCCCCTCTATGTAAAGTATATACTCTTATTGTTCCTTAAACTACCTCATTTAAGCTTCAAAAGTGTTCTATAATTGTACTATTCTGAGATTTGCAGTTCATGATTTTATGACTGTCAGTCCTTGTCTATCCCAACTGTCATCATTCCAGACTGAAGAGACCTCTTTGCTTCGGGGCTGCACAGAAGTCACAATTTGCTACCACCCCTTTCCTCCACCCCTGCTATTGTGGCTATCTTACAACAGAAGGTATTCAGTTAGTTGAATAAATGACAGAATAAATGAGTGATGACTTTTCTCACAGCATTTCCTTAACAATTCCTCTTTCCTTTTCCTGCAGTGGGAAAATCAGGGTTGCTAGTACTGTCAGTGTCCTGTGGACCTGTGGCCTATGACTAAGTCCCTCTCAGAGTTCTGTGTACAGTAGGAAGTGACTTTCATTTCTTAATGCTGAATTTAGATTCATAGTGGAGGACATAGAGGGCGCACAGATGGCGGTTCACTGGTCCTCATGCTAGTCAGATGAGGTCAGCCAGAGGCTAAACAGCCCCTGAAATTGTCCACAGGAGCTGGTTGACCTCAACTAGGTATGACTACATTATTATATTATTATTACATTAGTTTGTTGAAGTTTTATTACAATCGACATGGTGGTCTTAGGTGAATCAAGTTTTAGGCATACACACATATAGGAAAGTGTATTCAGGAAAACAGGGCAAGGAAGTCGTATAAAAATGTGTTCATACAAATTGGGCCCGAACCCATGGGAGCTAAGAGCAAGATGTGAGTAGATAGGCTTTGAAGATTCAAATGGTTGAAGCTTTTTGGAGCCAAGGCCTGGAGATCAGGGATCGGGATTAGACCTTGGCTTAAAGTGCATGGCATTGTTGGTTTCCTTGAGAAATGATAATTAACCCTAATCCGTTCTGTTTCCCTAAGGACGTCGCACTACAGATATAGAATTCCTTGAAAACAAGGAGATACTATCTGAGTTGCATAAGATCCAGCCTTGCCAGGGAGGGAAGGCATGGAATGATCTTTTCCAGTGACTTTATTCCTTCTTTTTAGGGAATAGAAATTATTTCACATGGAGAAAAATAAGGCATAGTGTGGCTTCCCCAGAACATACAAGATATTATTATTGTCCCTAGTTTATAGATGAGGAAACTGAAAGTGAGAGAGGTAAAGTGACTTGCTTGGGGTTGCACAGTGTATGAAGTAGAATTCGAACATATTCGTATTGAAGGGTGTCCCAAAAATCTTAGTGCAGTTTTGAGCTATTGCGTTATTAAGGCTTAAAACAGCACTAAAGGTTTTGGGAATATACAAGATATTGAAACTGAGGTTGAGAAGATTTAAGTAACTTGCTTGAGGGTACACAACTGATAAGTGCCTGGGGTGGGATTTGAACCCACAATTTATTTTCAGTTCATTACTTTAGCTACTATAATAAACTGTTTCTCAACATTTTCAAGGGTATAAACAGTTTATGTGAAGCCCAAGTTGTAGTGAGTGGACTTAAATGTGATAAGAGAATAGAACTTCCTCCCACTCCCCCCCCCCCAAATAAAAGCACTTAGCTTTATTCCTTTTCTTTTCTAGGGGTAGAAGTTAGTGAGGGAATAGAGGATTTCATTTAGGTATCTATTACATTATATGCCCTGAGCCAAGTTATTTTAAAATGTGGACCTGCATGATGAATGTATTTATTAACTATAGAAGAGGGAACTTTTTTATGGTGAGGGACAATTCTCATCCAGTCTTACATGTAGGAGAATTAGACGGATTTTTTCCTTATTGGTCAAATCAGATCCATGGATATTCAGTTTATAATAATACCTCTTTTACACTCTTCATTCAAGAGATGTTGCAACGTGCTATTCTGAGTAGGAGAAAATAGAATTTTGAGATTTGAATTTCTATAACCATGGACAGTAAGGTAAAAAAACAAACAAACATGAGTAGCGTATGTTCTTTAGTTTACAAAGTAACTGCTCAGTACAAGTCAGTAAATGTAGGAAACCAAAGAAGGAAACGGGCCAGATTCAATCTGAGTTGAATTGCCCTTCCTCTCTTTACTTAACTCTACCTTGTAACTAGGTAGCACAGTGACTAGAGTGCTAGAATTGGAGGCAAGAAGACTTCCATTCAAATGCTGCCTCAGACATATACTTAGCTAGATAACCCTGGCCAAGTCACTTAACACCTCTCAGCCTTAATTTCCTTATCTGTAAAATCAGTGTAATAATAACATCTACCCCATAGACTAATGTGATGATTAAATGAGATAATGTAGTTTAAGTACAATTATCATTTGTTGACCAGTGTCCCTAAGTCCTTGGATTATGGTCCCATTTACATCTATCTCAATACTTCTGTTACTAGCCCATTCTTAGGTCTCCAGTGTATTCCAGGTTCCTCAGGCTCTCCTGGCCTTACCAGGAAGAAAGACTGCCCTACTCCACCTACTTTTCTTTCCCTTTAATTATTTTCAATAGAGGATAGATTTGTCTAAAGGGCTTTGATAACTATTAAGGTAAATGAAAACTACAGATTAAACTCAATTTAAGAAAATTCAAGTTAAGAAAACTACAAAATTAAACTCAGTTTAAGAAACATTTTTTAAACATCTACCCTGTAGAAAGCACTTTCCTGGAGTTGGGGATACAAAAGCAAAAATGAAATGATCTTTGTCACAGTGGACAGAAGCCTGGGCCTGGAGTCAGGAAAATTTGAGTTCAAATCCTGCCTCAGACACTTACTAGTTGTGTGACTCTGGGCAAGCCACTTGACCTAAGTCTGCCTCAGTTTCCTCAGATGTAAAATAGGGGTAAGCTTATAGTCTTTTGGGGACAGGAAGATGTAGCATATACAAAAGCAAGAAAATACAAAGTAGTTTCAAGGAGAAGAGGATGCTGGGGCTATTAGGAAAGGTTTCATGTGAGAGACAGCCTCTAAGCTCTGTTTCATATAAGTGGTTGCTTCTAAGCTGTGATTTGAAGGTAGGAGCTAAGGTGGACATGAGGACAGACTGCTTTCTAGACACAGGGGACCACTATAGCAAAGGATTGGAGATGAAACATGCAATGTCATATATGGGGGATAATTATCAGGACACTTTGACTAGAACAGAGAGTGCATGAAGGCAAGGAATATGAAATAAGACTGAAAAGATAGGTAGGAGCCAGAATGTGCAGGGTTTTAATGCAAGACTGAGGATTTTGTATTTATACCAGGGGCAAGGAAGAACCATTGGAGATTTTTGAGTAGGGCAGTGAAATGGTCAGCTCTGTGCTTTAGGAATATTAATTTGCAGCTATTGGGAGGATGGATTGGAAAGGGAGAAGACTGGAGGCAGGGAAAATAATTCAAGAGATTACTGCAAAAGTCCAGGTGAGAAGTGATGAGCCTCTCAACTAAGGGGCTGGGTGAATGTAGAGAAGGGAAAGATGTGGAAGATGTCAAGGGAAGGTCAACGATTCTTTCCTGCTGATTGATTAGGGGGATGAATTCAAGTTGTAAGGGACCTTTGTGGTACACAATGGTAGTTGAACCTAGTCTAATCCGTATGTGAAAAAGAATCCCCATTAGCACATACCTGATGAGCTGTTATCTAGCCTCTCCTTGAAGATCTTTAGGGAGAAGAAACTTACTATCTCTGGAGGAAAATAAATGATAACAAATTTTCAGAATAAATAATTGTCAAATAACAGAGCATTAGTCAATCAGGTAACATTCATTAAATGCCTACTACGTATTAGACACTGCACTAAGTGTTGGGGTTACAAATTCAAAATAAAACTATCCTTGCCCTCAAGGAGTTTATATTCTATAGGGGGGTCTTCAATATGTACAGAGGTCAGTAGCAGGGTATCTCTACCCACAATAATTATGAAATGATTGGTAGGAATTACTAACAACTAAGTAAAGCAGGAAAAGGCTTCTTGAAGCAAATGTCACGTGAGCAGATCTTTGAAGGAATTTTGTTGGGGGAACCCTGGTATTTCTATTCTAAAATGGCCCTCATTTAGCCATAGGGGCTAGTAACTGGCCCTATTCCCATCCACCTAGCAACTGGGCCTTTCCATGCTCCACTCTACCATCCAGAAATGCTAGAATTATCTATTACACATTAGATATTTTAAATCTAAGGGTATGATTTTTTGAGGGGGGTGGGTTTCAGTCACTTTCTCTTATCACTCCGGAGGGAAGTGGTTCTGCCCCATAATTGGGAAAACTGGCTTAGTTACCCCTCCTCATTAGATGCATATTACACAAAAGACAATCACAAATAGTGATTAAACATATTTATCAAAACAAGAAAGTAAGATAGTAATTGGTGAAGCCATACAGATTAGTTTAGGCAATAAAATACATGAGACTTAGAGGGCTCTGTGAGTAAGGAGTAAGAGGAAATCTTAGCTCAACAGAGGAGAAAATGATCTCACCCAATGAGTTCATCCTAAGCAGTCTCTGGGAATACTGGTGCTGGGAACCAAGTGGCATTTTGGAGGTCCCAGCTTTCCCCCACATGCCTATGTCTCCAAAAGACCTCCCATTCATCATCCAAAATTTGTGCCTCTCTCTTTGCCCCATCTCTCTCTTTTTTCTCCTTCTCTCTCTCAAAAATTTCATGAGAATCATGTGTCACATTACTTGTACATACACAAGTGATACAGGGCTATCCTTCAGGGGACCATCAACTTCACTAGATGGGGCTACATAAACACCCATAGACATGTACTTTCCAACAGAAGTAAGGTAAGACATATTTCTTCACAGGTGCCCCTTAGGAGGACAGAGGAGATAAAACCACAACTTTCCCAGTAGCCAAGAACATTGCCAACTTAGGTTGCTTTGGATTGCTTGCTTTGAGCAACAAATTCTCTATTTCTTGCTTTAAGATGGAGTTTTGCCTGACAAGTACAGAAGTAGATTCCCTGCTGTTAGAAGATGGTAGGGGAAGTAGTGGTAGTTAGGGAGGGTCTGTCACTTGGAAAACAATGGTACTTGAAGACTGTGAGTAAGTATATGAAGAAGGGAGAGGATCCCAAACCAAGTATTTATAAACCTAGAGGAGAGATGGACATGCTTCTCTTTCTTCACCAGGAAAAGATGTTTAATTTTTTAAAAATAGGAGTGGGAAACAATTCCTTTCTCTCACTCCCTTAGTGAAGCTAAGACTCAAATAAGATAATGAGAAAAGGGGAAAGAAAGAGGGAGCTAGAGGAGAGGGAGAAAGGAGGGAAGGACAAAGAGGGGGAAAGAAGAAGAGTAATAATAACAGCTAATATTCATAAAGCACTTCCAATTCAATTAGACTGATATTTGTTTAAGTATCTGGGGTGTAATGTCTGCAAACTTTAACTGTAGGTATTACTAATATCCTACTTTTGTCCAAGGACCAATGAGTTGATACGTTATTAGAGGAAATGGACTCCACCCATAGGACGTTAGTCCTAGAAATGAAAGCAAAAGACATTAAAAATTCATTTAAATGGGAGGATGGTTCAGAAGTTCACCTCAGAGAGGCAAATAAATGGGTTAGCAGATTGGTTTTTATCATGTGCTCATAGGCTACAAGCAATAGCTTTTCACGGAACAATTGGCCATCTTGCCTTGAAGTGCTCATGAGGAGTGTTGGCAGTCAGACAACCATGAAGATAATTGCAGTTTATGCAATAACAATTGATACTGAGGATAAAACAAACAAATTCTAGGAAGAACTTGACAAGATCCTCCAAACTAAGTAAAGTGTATCTTCATACTGAGTTTCTTTGATGTGAAGTTGGGCACAGGCAAAACCAATCTGGATCAAGAGATGAAAGTGGCCAAAGGGTTGAAGACTATTCAGAGCCTCCACACTCATGAATACTTTCTTTGTGAGTCACTTAAGATCAGCTATCTTTGTACTTTCAGTTCATCAACTGGTTAGACCAGAGATCAACATCAACTTGGCACTGGAGAAAAACGAAAATGAAGACATAGCATATGATTACAGCAGCTCTACCCCATATCTGTTTAAACAACTTCTTGGCTCTGAAAAATAGCAAATAGTGAAAAGACATCATATCACCATTTCTTAAAGAAGTCTAATTAGTTGGTACTATGTCCAAAGGGCTACCAAAATGTGCATACTCTTTGACCGAGAAATAGCACTTCTAGGGCTGTATCCCAAAGAGATCATACAAATGGGAAAAGGACCCACATGTACAAAAATATTTATAGCAGCTCTTTTTGTGGTGGCAAAGAATTGGAAATTGAGAGGATGCCCATCAATTGGGGAATGGCTGAACAAGTTGTGGTATATGAATGTAATGGAATACAATTGTGCTATAAGAGATGATGAGCAAGTAGACTTCAGAAAAACCTGGAAAGACTTACATGGTCTGATGCTGAGTGAAGTGAGCAGAACCAGGAGAATATTGTACACAGTAACAGCCATGTTGTGCAATGACTAATATTGATAGACTTAATCCCTCTCAGCAATACAAGGATCTAAGACATCTCTGAAGGCTTCATAATGGAAAATGCTATCTACATCCAAAGAGAGAGCTACGGAGTTCGAATGCAGATTGAAGCATGCTATTTGCTATTTTTTTCCTCCTGTTGTGTTTTGTTTCCTCTTTCTGGTGGTTCCTCCTGTTGGTTCTAATTCTTACTTACAACATCACCAATGTGAAAATATGTTTAATAAGAATGTATATGTATAGCTTCTATCAGATTGTGTGCTGTCTTGGGGGGGGAGGGAGGGAGAGAAAATTTTAAAACTCAAATGCTTATGGAAGTGATTGCTGATAAATCAAAATAAATTATTTTTTTAGAAAGAAGTCTAATTAGTACCAAACAACTGCTGCACTGAGGAGGCTGAAGGAGTCCTAAAAATGGCCCAACTGGCAAACACTTGGCAGCTGGGTGGTGCAGTGGATAGAGTATTGGACCTGGAGTCAGGAAGACCTGAGTTCAAATCCTGCCACAGACACTTGTTAGTTGTATGTCTCCAGGCGAGTCACTTAAGTCTGCATCAGTTTCCTCAATGTAAAATGGGGGTGATGATAATAATAGCACCTATCTACCAGGATTTTTATGAGGATAAAATGAGATAATATTTATAAAGCACTTAGCACACTGTCTGGCACATAGTAAACACTTAATAAATTCCTTCCTTCTTTCATTTCTTCCTTTTCTCCCTCCTTCCTCTCCCTCCATCCTTCCTTTTCTTTCTCTGTCTCCCTCTTTCTCTTCCTTGCTATCCTTCCTCCCTCCCTCCTCCCCTCTCTCCTTTCTTTCTTTCTTTCTTTCTTTCTTTCTTTCTTTCTTTCTTTCTTTCTTTCTTTCTTTCTTTCTTTCTTTCTTTCTTTCTTCCTTCCTTCCTTCCTTCCTTCCTTCCTTCCTTCCTCCCTTCCTC